>NC_135812.1:50743422-50968525 GCF_964213995.1 Mustelus asterias | reverse complement strand
CCCCCCACCCCCCAACCTCATCCCCCCCCCCACCCCCCAACCTCATCCCCCCCCCCCCACCAACCTCATCCCCCCCACCCCCCAACCTCATCCCCCCCCCCACCCCCCCACCCCCCAACCTCATCCCCCCCCCCACCCCCCAACCTCATCCCCCCCACCCCCACCTCATTTCCCCCCCCCAACCTCATTTCCCCCCCCCCAACCTCATTTCCCCCCCCCCCACCCCCCAACCTCATTTCCCCCCCCCCACCCCCCAACCTCATTTCCCCCCCCCACCCCCCAACCTCATTTCCCCCCCCCCACCCCCCAACCTCATTTCCCCCCCCCACCCCCCAACCTCATTTCCCCCCCCCACCCCCCAACCTCATTCCCCCCCCCACCCCCCCAACCTCATTTCCCCCCCCCACCCCCCAACCTCATTTCCCCCCCCCACCCCCCAACCTCATTTCCCCCCCCCCACCCCCCAACCTCATTTCCCCCCCCCCCACCCCCCAACCTCATTTCCCCCCCCCCCCACCCCCAACCTCATTTCCCCCCCCCACCCCCCAACCTCATTCCCCCCCCACCCCCCAACCTCATTCCCCCCCCACCCCCCAACCTCATTCCCCCCCCACCCCCCAACCTCATTCCCCCCCCCACCCCCCAACCTCATTCCCCCCCCCACCCCCCAACCTCATTCCCCCCCCCCACCCCCCAACCTCATTCCCCCCCCACCCCCCAACCTCATTCCCCCCCCACCCTCATTCCCCCCCCCCCACCCACCCACCCACCCCCCAACCTCATTCCCCCCCCCCCACCCCCCAACCTCATTCCCCCCCCCCCACCCCCCAACCTCATTCCCCCCCCCCCACCCCCCAACCTCATTCCCCCCCCCCCACCCCCCAACCTCATTCCCCCCCCCCCACCCCCCAACCTCATTCCCCCCCCCCCACCCCCCAACCTCATTCCCCCCCCCACCCCCCAACCTCATTCCCCCCCCCACCCCCCAACCTCATTCCCCCCCCCCCCACCCCCCAACCTCATTCCCCCCCCCACCCCCCACCCCCCCCCAGCCAACGCTCGCCCGCCCATGTTCGCCCCGCCCCACACCCACCATTATTAAACCGCATTATTCCTGACAATGAATAACTTTTTGGGCACCTTCCTTTCCATCTGATAATCTGACATTTGACCTTCTGCATTTCGGCACTGCCAACATTCTTGCCTTCACTCCGTCTGTGGTGCATTGTAATCAAGCTGGAGAGCGAGTTCTCTGTCTTTTCTCCGGAGTTGTTATTTAAAGCCCATGCTCTCTGTTTTTAACCTGGTCTACATGCATTCTGCAGTTTTGCGTTGTGTTAAATGTAAAGTCTGGAGAAAGAATGATGGTGGCCCAGTACTGAGATTGCATAAACTGTTATTTACATAATATAACTGACTGCTGTTCACATGTGATACTAATCTAGTAAGGAGCCAAGTGGCTGGGTATTACGTGGCTAATGTTACAGTTAGTTTCATAGCACAAAACAAAACACTACTCCACAGGACTCTGTTGGCCTGTATTGCAGTCTACTCTTTATTTAGAGGTCAAATTATCTGCTAATTTGAATTTTTTCAAACAGGAAAATTGTTTTGTTTATAGATGGATTATCCACATTAGTAAAAAACAGTTACTTATGAATCAAGGAAATAAACCATTGCCCTGCCACGCTGAGGCATGGTGCACTGGCATTCCAAATTGCTGCCCTCCCTTTCTGCTATATTTTTAAGAGTAAGAAGTCTCACAACACCAGGTTTAAGTCCAATAGGTTTATTTGGTAGCAAAATCCACTCGCTTTCGGAGCGCTTCTCCTTCGTCGGGTAAGTCATATTTTTAAGAGCACAGAGCTCCCGCTGTACATTTTCGATGAATAGAAGTTGACCGCATACCATTTTTGTTTGAATGTTGAAGCATGATGTGAAATGGTTGGGTTACTGATTGAAGTCCTGACTTAATCTGAGTTTGTTTAGAACATAGAACATAGAACAGTACAGCACAGAACAGGCCCTTCGGCCCACGATGTTGTGCCAAGCTTTATCTGAAACCAAGATCAAGCTATCCCACTCCCCATCATCCTGGTGTGCTCCATGTGCCTATCCAATAACCGCTTAAATGTTCCTAAAGTGTCTGACTCCACTATCACTGCAGGCAGTCCATTCCACACCCCAACCACTCTCAGCGTAAAGAACCTACCTATGATATCCTTCCTATATCTCCCACCACGAACCCTATAGTTATGCCCCCTTGTAATAGCTCATCCACCCGAGGAAATAGTCTTTGAACGTTCACTCTATCTATCCCCTTCATCATTTTACAAACCTCTATTAAGTCTCCCCTCAGCCTCCTCCACTCTAGAGAGAACAGCCCTAGCTCCCTCAACCTTTCCTCATAAGACCTACCCACCAAACCAGGCAGCATCCTGGTAAATCTCCTCTGCACTCTTTCCAGCGCTTCCACATCCTTCTTGTAGTGAGGTGACCAGAACTGCACACAATATTCCAAATGTGGTCTCACCAAGGTCCTGTACAGTAGTTTATTTGGTTTGACCTAAAAAGAGGGCAAGGACCATGTAAAACATTTACATAGACAGTTGAAAGAGAAGAATAGAGGGCGAGGATAACAGTGAGCACATGGAATTGGGACATCTTTTCCTATGGTGGATAGTTTCCATATGTATGTTGTTGACACCCAAATCTACCTCATCACGGCCTCTCTCGATTCTACTATCATACTGCTTATCCGACGTTGAGCCTGAGTGATGGTTTGAAATGTGTGGTCAGAACTCATCCTGGCTCAAATATTCCTGATTCCTGGCTCATACTTACACCAGGTTTAGTCTCAGACAGTTGCCAATTTCCAACCCCCATAATATGACCCGAGTTTGTTCCTTCCGCCACTCATCTGAAATGTACTGACTATCCAAACCACTCCTAGCTGGCCCCCCACATTCTACTCTCTGTAAACTAGAAATCATCCAAATCTCTGCTGCCCAGGACCTAACTTGCATCAAGTTGTGACTGCTGATCTATAATTGGTTTGCTTTGCACAACATACAAGTTTGAAAATTCTGATCTTGATTTTTAAATTCCCCCATGATCTCACCATCTCTATTTCTGTAATCACCTCCAGCTCTACAACCTCAGATCTGAGCTCATCTAATTCTGGCCTCTTGAGTATTAATGATTTTAATCACTCCTATATTCAGATTAGGCCCCAAGTTCTGGAATTCCCTCCCTGAACCTCTTTGCCCCTGTACCTCGCTTTTCTTCTTTAAGACACCTTTTAAACCTATTTCTGGTCAAACTTTTCATGTTTTGACCGAATATCCCCTCGTATAGCTCAGTGCCATACTTTGTTTTATAATTCTCTTGTGAAGTGCCTTAGGAAGGTTCATTAAGGAGGAGCTATATAAATATAAGTTGTTGTTGGATAAGCTGATAACAGTGGTTGGACTGAGCGACTTGTTCTGTGTTGTTTGCATACTGTTGGTGAGACAAATTACAATCAGCAGCTGGTCATTGTGATTGCTTCTCATTGCCTGAGATGGTACAATGTTTGACAGTCGCAATGATTTTTGTCAATTTGAAAGTTTTCCACCTAGTTTTTCTCTCCCTCATATAGTAGGTGACAAATTAAAGTAACAAATACTCATAATATCTGTTGACTTCTATTTTGTTTGGGAGAACCTTGACAGGATTATCTTGGAACCCAGCAGAGAAAGGGAATAAAAATGTAGCTGACATGAAACAACCTTAAGCTGCTTGCGTCAAGACACACTTGCCCTCTCATACCCACACTCACACCATTGATAGCAATGACCTCATGCAGGGCCAGGGAGAGAAATCCTGGTCCTTGGTGCTTCTTTTGTTTCTGGGCTCATTATTCCTGTACCCCTTTAATCACCCCCCTCCATCATGCACACTATCTTTTCTCCTTGTTAATTCACCAATCATAGAATCGTTTTGTGCAGAAGAGGCCCTTCAACCCATCGGGTCTGCACTGACATGTGAGAAACACCTGACCTCCCACCTAATTCCATTTACCAGCACTTGGCCCATAGCCTAAGTTTTCTATAATTTAAGATCTTCATGCTCAATCATAGTCTCCATGTATTTTTGCAATTTTCATTCATCCATTACTGAAATCATGATAGCATGGCTCAGTTTTTATGAGGGGGTGAATTTAAGAGTCTTTTTTAACAAGTGTATCTAAGAAACTAATTGAACAGAAAATTCGTAGAATATAAAGAGACAAAGTAGGAAATTTTATTTTAAACAAAATTTAGCTTTCAATATTTGCGAATAAATGATACCAGGATCAAAAATTAAGCATTGAAATGAGTCTATCTGAAAGAAAATGCCTTTTCTAGCTTTCACAGAGAGTGGTGGGGGCCTGGAATGCACTGCCAAGCAAGGTGATTGAGGCAGACACGCTGGGATCGTTTAAGACTTTTCTAGATAGCCACATGAACAGACTGGGAATAGAGGGATACAAAAGAATGGTCTAGTGGCCTCATGAGCGGCGCAGGCTTGGACGGCCGAAGGGCCTGTTCCTGTGCTGTATTGTTCTTTGTTCATGACAGCAAACAAAACAATGATGTCATCAAAGTTCATATTTATTTCTCAACAGTTCTTTCTCGACACTTTACACTGTTAAATCAATTAATCAACTGTCAGAATGCCAGATGGCATCTGTGCAGAAATCATAAGATCATTGAATCCCCATAGTGCAGAAGGAGGACATTTGGCCCGTCATGTCTGCACCAATTCTCACAGGATATTTTACCCAAGCCCATTCTCCATCCAATCCCTGTAACCCCACTCATTTACCCTGCTAATCCCCCTAACCTGCATATCTTTGGACACTAAGGAGCAACTGATCATGGCCAATCCACCTAACCTGCACATCTTTGGACTGTGGGAAGAAACCGGAGCACCCGGAGGAAACCTACGCAGTCACAGGAAGGATGTGTAAACTCCACACAGACTGTGACCCAAGGCTGGAATCCAACCCGGATCCCTGGCGTTGTGAGGCAGCAGTGCTAACCACTTTGCCACTGTGCTGCCCTTTTTAACAAACATTTGATTAACACTAGAGCCAGCAACATTTAACAGATATTTTTAATATTGCCCAAGTTCTCATTGACAACCCAGAACTGTGTGGCAATGAATGCTTATGGGGGAAAAACAGTGAAGGCTCCATCTCTGGATGTTTCTGTCCCTGTCAACTTTTTAGGTATAGACTCTTCCTCAGAATGGGTAACATTTGAGGAGTGTCCAAACAGTTTGTCAACTTTCACCTTCTCCACAGATGTTGCCTGACCTATTGAGTTTTTCCTGCATTGTTTATTTCTGTATCAAGAGGAATTACTTATTCTCAAAGCCTGAACTTTCAGTTTAAGTAAATAAAAGTGGTAAACAGTCAAAAGCGATGCTAGCAATTTAGTGATTACCACTGATAAATTGTGGAGAATACCAGCGGCTGCTGTACACTCTGACTCCAATGCTCATACGAGTACATTGAATATCAGAGCCTGAGTATAAATGATGCCTTTCTGTTTTAGTTTAAAATAGGATCTCAATTCTTCCTGTGATGTAATTTGTTTCATAAACTAAATGAATAATTCAAAATGTGGAACCAATTCAAAGATAATTAATAAAATCAATTTTTTTTACCAATTATAACTTCCACTAGCAGAAAATGTCTAGTTACCACTCCTTTTTGAATTCTTTCTGCAGTAGTTAACAAATGATTGCCACTCGATAATATGTCTTTATCATTTGTTCTTCTTCATTAGGTAGCAATAGCACACTAACCGTAAGCAGCTTTCAGCAAATATAGACCTGAAGCTGAATAATTGCACCCTGTGGAAATTTCAGTACATTAATGTATCGCACAATCTCCCCGTGTCTGCATGGGTTTTCTCCCACAGTCCAAAGATGTGTAGGTTAGGTGGATTGGTTATGCAAAATTGATGGAATATCCATGGGAAATGTGTGGGGTCATGGGGATAGAATGGAAGAGAGGGCCTGGGTGAGATACTCTGTCAGAGTTGGTGCAGACACGATGGGCCGAATGGCCTCTTCTGCGTTGCAAGGATTCTATGAATTTCGAAAGGATTTTGATTTTTTTAACCTGCTTTTATATTACATTCATAATTTCACAGATTATCTGCACCTTTTCCTCACTTAATTCTAGTGTTTAATTTCCATATCTCTTTTGTTTAGAATAAATCCTCTCATTAACAAATTGCATGCTGTAGGCTAATTTTCAATGCTCCCTCTTTCTGTTTATAGAGCGGTGCTGCTGAAGAGATTATACTTTTCTTTTCAACAGCTCCATTGAATACCTTTGAGCATGTGTTGAGTATTATAAAATAGAAGAGTATAACACAGATGGAGGCCAATACGTCCATCAGTCTGGGGCAGTTCTTTCAGAGAGAAATCCAGTTAGTCTTGCCACATACATCTCTCAAAAGTAAAGTTAATTTATCAGTCACAAGTAGGCTTACATTAACATTGCAATGAAGTTACTGTGAAAATCCCCAAGTCGTCGCACTCCAGGTACACTGAGGGAGAACTTAGCACGGCCAATGCACCTAACCAGCACATCTTTCAGACTGTGGGAGGAAACCAGAGCACCCGGTGGGGAATCGTGACACGGGGAGAACGTGCCGACTCTGGACAGACAGACCGAAGCCGGAAATCTAACTCGGTCACTGGCACTGAGAGGCAGCAGTGCTAGCCACTGTACCGCCCCTCACCTGCTTGTTCCCTTCAATTATTTTCTTCAAGTATTTATCCAGTTTCCTTTTGAACACCAATTTGAGGTGACATGGTAGCATAGTGGTTAGCACTGCTGCTTCACAGCTCCAGGGACCTGGGTTCGATTCCCGGCTCGGGTCACTGTCTGTGCGGAGTTTGCACATTCTCCCCGTGTCTGCATGGGTTTCCTCCGGGTGCTCCGATTTCCTCCCACAGTCCAAAGATGTGCGGGTCAGGTTGATTGGCCAAGCTAAATTGCCCCTTAGTGTCCCGGGATTAATGGATAAATATGAGGGTTAGCGGGATTAGCAGGTAAATATGTAGGGATACGGGGATAGGGCCTGGGTGGGATTGTTGTCGGTGCAGACTCAATGGGCCGAATGGCCTCTTTCTGCACTGTAGGATTTCTATGGTTTGAATCTCTATCCACCACAATATCAGGAAGTGCGTTCCAAATCATAATCATTCTTCATGTAAAAGTTTTTTCCTCATGTTGCCAATTCAACTGAAACCTGGGCCATTTGATGATTAATTCTTCAGCTACTGGAAACTGTTTCTATTTAGTCTGTCTAAACCCTTCTTAATTTTATACACCTCCATCACATTCCCTTGGGTTTCTTGACTCTAAGGAGAACAGCCCAATTTTTTCTGTAATCCCACATCCTTGGAACCATTTTTGTAAATCTCTTCTGAACCCTCTACAAACTCTTCTAGTGCTCAGAATTGGAAACTGTAGTCATGTGGGGTTGAAAGGGTTTATATAGGCTCAGCTAAACCTCTTGGCTGTTGTACTCTATGCCTGCATTTAGCACAGTGGTTAGCACTGCTGCCTCACAGTGCCACGGACTCGGGTTTGATTCCCGGCTTGGGTCACTGTCTGTGTGGAGTTTGCACGTTCTCCTCGTGTCTGCGGTAATAAATTGATTTTTAAAAGATGAGTAATGAATAAAAATTACCATTAGAAAGTGTCAAGCAACAGGACTAACTTTTTTAATATATATATATTTTAAAAAGTCATGCTGGTTAGGTGCATGGGCCATGCTAAATTCTCCCTCAGTGTACCCGAATAGGCGCCAGTGTGTGGCGACTAGGGAATTTTCAGAGTGACTTCATTTGAAGTGTTAATATAAGCCTACTTGTGATACTAATAAATAAATTTGAACTTAAAACTTAAGTAAAGCTCAGGTTTCAGTAGAATGCACTTTACAGCCATTGCTTTGTCAGACAGTTGCCCAACTTGGTTGTCCAGTTATTTAGATTATACAACCAGCCCTGCTTCTTTGAACCTGGCTCTAAGCAATATCTGGACAGCAACATCCTTCTCTAGGGCAGTTAGAGATGGGCTGGCCATGCCAGCGACGTCCAACTCCCGTTAAAGAATATTTTTTAAAATCCAAAAGACATGAACCTTACAAGCACTGCAAACAACAATTCCATGTACAAATGAGAATATCTTAAACGAACTGACTTATTCTATTGGTGCATGATTTCACTTCCAAGTTAAATAAAATGATAAAGCCTTCCAGTAAATTAGCACAAACCCTTTCACCTGTAAGAATGTGCTATTTGATGTGTCGCTCGGACGGCATGGTGGCACAGTGGCTAGCACTGCTGCATCACAGCGCTAGGGACCTGGGTTCCATTCCCGGCTTGGGTCACTGTGTGGAGTTTGAACATTCTCCCAGTGTCTTCATGGGTTTCCTCCGGGTGCTCCGGTTTCCCCCCTCAGTCCAAAAATATGGGGTTAGTGTCAGAGGGACTAGCTCGGGTAAATGTATGGGGTTACGTGGATAGGGCTTGGGTGAGATTGTGGTCAGTGCAGACCTGATGGGCCGAATGGCCTCCTTCTGCACTGTAGGATTCTGATTCCTACCACACAAGTGGGCTTTATTAACAAGAAAATTCCACTTTGCATTGAGTGATAAATATTTTCTCATTTTGAATTGAAACTAACCACACTTGCAAATGCACAGCATGGAGGATATAAATAGGAGAGCAAAGTACTGCAGATACTGGAAATCTGAAATATAAACAGAAAATGGTGGGAATATTCAGAATCTGGGCAGCGTCTCTGAAGAGAGAAAGTCAGTTCTTCAGGTCCGCTTTCTGACAAAGGGTCATTGACCCCTCTATCAGTTACTGCCAGACATGCTGATTATTTCCAACACTTCCCATGTCTATTGGAGCAAATATAACCCCTTTTACCATCCCTCCAAACATCAATCAGGCTTCTTGTGGGCACATCATTCTCTTTCAGCAAGAAACTCCAAAGCAGCTGCCTGAGATCTGGTTTGGCATAACATTGAACGTCAATTTCCAGAAATGTATTAGGGTATGGAGAAAACAAACTACTTGTTGAGAAAAATCAATGTCATTGTAATAAATTGATTTTTAAAAAATGAGTAATGAATAAAAATTACCATTAGAAAGTGTCAAGCAACAGGACTAACTAAGATTTTTAATATATATATTTAAAAAAGTCTGGGTGTCATTGTGGCACAGTGGTTAGCACTGCTGCGGCACAGTGGTTAGCACTGCTGCCTCACAGCACCCGGGACCTGGGTTCAATTCCGGCTTCTGGTTACTGTCTGTGTGGAGTTTACACTTTCTCCCCTTGTCTGAATGGGCTTCCTCCAGGCGCTCCGGTTTCCTCCCACAGTCCAAGGATGTGCGGGTTCGGTTGATTGGCCATTGTAAATTGGCCCATAGTGTCAGGGGGACTAGCAGTGTAAATACATGGGGTTCAGGGGATAGGGCCTGAGTGGGATTCTGGTCGATGCAGACTCGATGGGCCAAATGGCCTCCTTCTGCACTGTAGGGATTCTATGATTTTATATCTATAAATTATATAGAAGATAATGTATAGAGAATGATGAGCAAGTTTTCAGATGACACCAAGATTGGCAGGATTGTTAACAGTGAAGAAGAAGGTTGTAGGTTACAGGAAAATATAGATGGGTTGGTCAGATGGGCAGAACAGTGGCAGATAGTATTTAACGTGAAGTGCAAGGTGATGCACTTTGGAAGACAAGGGAGTATTTAATGAATGGCAGGAGACTCTGAAACTCAGAGGAACAGATGGATCTTGGGGTATTTATTCACAGATCTCTGAAGGTGGCAGAGCAGGTGAATAGGATAGTTAAGGCATATATCATTGGCATGGAGTACAAGAGCAAGGAGGTAATGTTGGAACTGTACAGAATGTTTGTCAGGCAACTGCTGGAGTACTGTGTGCAATTCTGGTCACCTCACTAAAGGAAGGATGTGATTGGACTAGAGAGGATGCAGAGGAAATTCACCAGGATGGAGCATTTGAGCTATAAGGTGACACTGTAAGATGCGCTTGGATTGTTTTCTTTAGAGCAGAGAAGGCTGAGGGGGGATGTGATTGAGGTGCATAAGATTATGAAGGGTATGGACAGGGTGAATAGGCAGCAGTTGTTCCCCTTGGTTCAAGGGTTAAGGGGCATAGTTTTAGGGTGAGGGGCAGGAGATCAGAGGGAATTTGAGGGGGAAAAAAGTTTTCACTCGAGGGTTGTGAGAAACTGGAATGTACTGCCTGTGAAGGTAGTGGAGGCCAGAACCTTAAACCCTTTAAAAAGTATTTGGATGATCACTTAATATAACATTCAAGGATATGGGACAAGTGCTGGAAAATGGGATTAGCGCAACTTTAGTGGTAGTTATTATGGTGCAGATTCAATGGGCCGAAGGATCTTTTCTGCACTATACGACTATATGATTCTCTAACTAATAAAACCTTTTTGGCTTAAGACGCAGATCCAGACAGAGACAGACTAGGGCCCAAGCACTGGCCACCAGGGAAGGGGGATGGGACCGGGGCTGAGATAAGGAGCTGGGTTTAATTAACATAATCATGCATTTGCCACTGGCAATGCACACTTCGAGCTGGCCTTGGCGGAATTCATATGAAAACGGGTTTGAAGTATGTTCTCGCTCAGGCTGGGTTTTCCTCCTTTCCTGGATCAGTGCGCAGATAGATTTTTGGAGAGAGAGAGGGGGAGGAGGAAGTGTTTGTGTCCGTCTACCTCTCTGCCCATCCTTGTCCAGCTCACTCTGTCTTGGGGTTCACTGCCCTGGGACGTTTGGAAATTATTGCTGAGGAGGAGTTCAGAATGGCTGTGAAAGTGGCAAGGCACGCTTCCTCTCCACCCTGTCTAACACACTAACCACCCAAGGCGTGGCTGTTCCTGCAGCTGCCTTTCCTCATGACCTCCTCGGTCTACCATCTTAATGCGAGAGCAATGTCTGTAGTCTTTCAGTGATGTGGAGATGCCGGTGTTGGACTGGGGTAAACACAGTAAGAATTCTCACCACACCAGGTTAAAGTCCAACAGGTTTATTTGGTAGCAAGTGGATTTTGCTACCAAATAAACCTGTTGGACCTTAACCTGGTGTTGTGATACTTCTTGCTGCCTTTCAGTGGGCCAGCACCTGTACAAGAAGGTGGGAGCATGGCCAAGGGTGGATCACATCATCCAGAATGCACCCTGTCAAAACAATTGGTCACACTGACTCATGCTGTCATCCCAGGACAATCTGATTTCGAGTGCTGGAACTTTGTCCCAAAGCAGAGCGTCCACAGCACGCTTGTGTACAAGCATATTGAGGCATGTCGCAACCATTTGAGATTGACGGGTGGTGACCTAGCTCTGATTCAATTAGAGATGATTTTTTTTTTAAAATAAGAAAGATAGAACCTTTGTTTATATATCATGATTTACAACATCAGAACATTCCAATGAATCCTTTTGGAATGTAAACATTTGTAGGAAGTGTGGCAGCTAGTGCCTCATATTGAGGTGCCACAAATAGCAGCAACATGCATTTATATATAACACCTTCAAAATGTTCTGAGGTGCTTCACAGGAACATTAACAAACAATTAAGGAGACATTTAGGCTGATCACCAAAATCGTGGTCAAAGAGAGATTTTAAGGAGTTTCTTGAAGTAGAGGGAACATTCTCCCTCAAAAAGCTGTTGGGTCTGGGGGAAAGAAGGGTCAACTGAGATTGATAGATTGTTGTAAGACAAAGGTATGGAGGGGATACAGATGAAATTAAGATACAAATCAATTATCCAGCTGAATGATGGGACAGACTGAATATCCTGTTCCTGTGTTACAATGGAAGAGGCCACTGCAGTGTGTATGGCTTTGAATCGCTGGCTTTCTGTAGTTTTGTTTGGAATTGGTAAATAGTCTTGAAATTATTCATGCAGGATATACAAAAAGTGCTCTCCAATTTTCAGTTCAACTTGATGAATATTGTTTTGAAATGGAGGGAGGGGGAGACCAGAGAATTCTTTTTACACAAGTGAGTTATGATCTGGAGTGCATTGCCTGAAAGGGTGGGTGGAAGCAGATTCAACAAACAGTATTCGAAACGAAAATGGATAAATAGTGAAGGAGAAAAAGCAGGGGGGTTGGGTTAATTGGATAACTCTTTAAAGGGCTGGCACAGACATGCAAGGCCTCCTGTTGTGTGCTTCTGTGATTCTTTAAGTGACTCAAATATCAAGCATCTGTTAAAAACATGAAAAATCCTGCATTATGAAGGTACTACTTTTCAATGTTTTCCAAAATGAATTCCTCCATCTGTATTTGCAATGGGAATTGCCTATGTAAGCTTATCAGAGTGACTGCACTCACTCTCCTAGTGAAGGTGCTGCAGTGCCACAACTGAGAATTAGGCTGTAATAACAGCATCTTAAATTCACATAGACAAAAGCCCATTATAGACAAGTACCCAGTATAAACGTGCAATACAATAATCAAGATTTAAAATGGGGATTGAATTACATCTGGTCCTGCTGGTGCAATTATTCTCATCCCCTTAGTAGTTTCGCTTGGAGAGAACACTTGACTACCTACATCCAATACTGCTGGTGACTGGTATGTAACAAAACCTGGTGGATTTATAGTTATAGCCAAACCTAAGTTGATTCTCTTACTGCTTGCTCTCTAAATGGTGAATGCTTCAGTTGTTAGAGAATATTTATTATCTGGATTATATGTTAACTGAGTATACACTGATCTTTTCCATTCGTCATGATGTGGAGATGCCGGTGTTTGACTGGGGTAAAGACAGTAAGGAGTCTAACAACAGGTTAAAGTCCAACAGGTTTATTGGTAGCAAACTGACGTTTGCTACCAAATAAACCTGTTGGACTTTAACCTGGTGTTGTTCGACTTCTTACTGTCTTTTCCATTAGTGCAGAGTTGCCAAATTAAAATATTAAGTTGAGCTAAAAGATTGTTTTTGTCTTGGTTCAAAGTGTCTTTTCCTCTTTTGTTGGTGAATTGTTAGAAAAGACCTAAAGATCAATAGAGAAGGTTGGAAAGGTGGAACAAAACTAAGATGTGATGCTTGAGTTTCTTTATACTGGAGAAGGGTTTAATATTCATCACACCAGCTGGTATCTCGCCTGTCCTTGTCCTTTTCTTCCGAGCCCCCTCCTTTTTTAATACAAGTCCAATTCCACCTTTCATCCAGCCATCCTTTTGTTTTAATGTAAAACTGATGAATTCCAGCAATAGTAATAATGTCATGACCTATTCTGGAAATAGCGGAATGCTGGTTGGAAATAAAGGTTCCTTCCATCTCGCGGTTGCATTCTACACTGGCAGACAGGGTGGGACCTGCTTCTAGACAGAGAAGCATTACTGAGGTAAACCATAACCCCCAGATGACCTAGCATGTTTAATAATGTATTTAACTGCTCTCATTATTCACGCTCTGCCACTGGCATAAACTTGCAGTCAGGTTTCATGCATCATGGCAATTTAACAGTTGCAACAAATTGTTTTCTGTAAATGACAGACTTGTTTTTTTGCCAAGTTGTGAACAACTTCACTGTATGCAATAACCTAGGCTAGTCTAAATGTGTGTCTCTCGGTTGTCATGTATTGTACCACAGTATTATGGAATGAACCATTCGCAGCATTCCTGCTTTGGGAGTCAGAAGTCACAGGCTCGAATCCTGCTGCAGCTTGTCCTGACCTTATGATATGTAGGACTGCAGACATCCAGCAGGATGCTAATCTGCAGTAGGTGTGGGTGGGCCATCTCTCTTTATCCAATGAATTATAGAAGCCCATAAAACCTCTTGTTATATAGGACTAGTTATCAGCTGGAATAAAGATAGTTATGGCTGTGGAAGGAGTGTTCAGATTATGGCCTATTGGACTATTAATCAGCCCATAAATCTTTCCACTAGTCCACATTCTTCTCTGAAAATGAAAACACCCATCTTGCTATTATAACCGGTGGTGTGGTCACTACACTAGTAATCTAGAGACCTTGCCTAATGCTCTGGTGACACAGATTCAAATCCCACCACAGCAGCAGGTGGAATTTAAATTCAGTTAATAAATCTGGAATTGAAAGCAAGTCTCAATAATGGTAATTGGTTTTACAACAATCAGAGATCATTGTAAAAACCCATCTGGTTCAGTAATATCCTTCAGGGAAGGGAATCTGCCATCCTTATGGAGTGCAGCCCGATTCCACAGAGTTGTCGGATTTGCTGGAGGCAGGATTCGGCCTGGCGGGAGCTGAGTTCTGGGCACGAGGGCAATTGGGCAATTTTTTCACACGGAGGGTGGTGAGTGTCTGGAACGAAATGCCAGAGGTAGTAGTAGAGGCAGGTACAATTTTGTTACAAAAGCATTTAGACAGTTACATGGGTAAGATGGATATAGAGGGATATGGGCCAGACGCGGGCAATTGGGACTAGCTTAAGGGTTTTTTTAAAAAAAAGGGCGGCATGGACAAGTTGGACCGAAGGGCCTGTTTCCATGCTGTAACCCTCTGTGACTCTATTATCTCGTCTGGCCTACATGTGACTCCAGAGCCACAGTAATGTGGTTGACTCTTAACTGCCACTGAAGTGGCCAGACAAGCTACTCGGCTCAAGGGCAATTAGAGATGGGCAACAAATACTGGCATTACCACATCCCATGAAAGTGTAACATAAAATTCAGTATTCACTCTCAGCAGATTTGGTTTTGTGGATATTTGAGCACTGTTTGCTTTTTTTCACTTCCGGTTATAGTTATTCACTCTCTGATACAGTATAGAATGTTTCATTATGCTTCAAGTTCTTCAAATAATGCTTACTGTTTCCCCAAGTAAGCACACACAACAGGATTTCAGAAAACAAGAAACCAAATGGACTAAATTTCAGCCAGCAATATTGTTTTGTAATCATCTCCCCAGAGGGTGGCATTTCATCCCTTGCTTAGTTTAGTTTAAATCTTATTTCTTCTCTTTATAGCTCCTTGACTTTTTTTTCCCACTATTCAGTGAGATCTTGACTAATCTGTGATCTAACTAACTCCATAATAACAATGGGACTTTTACGCCATCGTCATTAATACCTTTAGTAGTAAAAATCTATCAGTCTCAGATTTGAAATTTACAATTAATTGAGCATCAGAGAGGATTCATCTGGCTGAATCCTGGGACGAAGACATTGTCTCGTGAGGAAAGGTTGAGTAGGTTGGAGTTTAGAAGGATGAGTGGTGATCTGGTTGACACATCTAAAATTCTGAGTTGGCTTGATAGGGTAGTTGCTGAGAGGAAACAGGAAAGTGGAGTCAATGTAACAATTAGATCAGGCTCAAGGGGCCAAATGGCTGACCATTCTTATTATGATCTTACAATCAATTTACGTTTGTGGAAGAGAGCTCCAAACCTCCAGCAGCCT
The DNA here is from genome assembly GCF_964213995.1 of Mustelus asterias. Lineage (NCBI taxonomy): Eukaryota > Metazoa > Chordata > Chondrichthyes > Carcharhiniformes > Triakidae > Mustelus > Mustelus asterias. The sequence goes on along the minus strand of NC_135812.1, from coordinate 50,953,011 downwards.
TTGTGTGTAGATATATTTCCTTATTTTACTCTTGAAAGATTTGTCTCTTATTTTTAGACCATGCAGGTCTAGACAGGATATATGTGCATTTAGAACGGAACAATCTCATTAGTGACAGACAGCATGGTTTTGTAAGAGGGAGGTCATGCCTTACAAATTTGGTGGAGTTTTTTGAGGAAGTGACAAAAACGGTTGACGAAGGAAGGGCCGTGGATGTCGTCTATATGGATTTCAGTAAGGCATTTGACAAAGTCCCACATGGCAGGATGGTTAAGAAGGTTAAGGCTCATGGGATACAAGGAGAAGTGGCTAGATGGGAGGAGAACTGGCTTGGCCATAGGAGACAGAGGGTTGCGGTCGAAGGGTCTTTTTCCGGCTGGAGGTCTGTGACCAGTGGTGTTCCGCAGGGCTCTGTACTGGGACCTCTGCTATTTGTGATATATATAAATGATTTGGAAGAAGGTGTAACTGGTGTAATCAGCAAGTTTGCGGATGACACGAAGATGGCTGGACTTGCGGATAGCGATGAACATTGTCGGACAATACAGCAGGATATAGATAGGCTGGAAAATTGGGCGGAGAGGTGGCAGATGGAATTTAATCCGGATAAATGCGAAGTGATGCATTTTGGAAGAAATAATGTAGGGAGGAGTTATACAATAAATGGCAGAATCATCAAGAGTAAGAAACACAGAGGGACCTAGGTGTGCAAGTCCACAAATCCTTGAAGGTGGCAACACAGGTGGAGAAGGTGGTGAAGAAGACATGTGGTATGCTTGCCTTTATAGGACGGGGTATAGAGTATAAAAGCTGGAGTCTGATGATGCAGCTGTATAGAACGCTGGTTAGGCCACATTTGGAGTACTGCGTCCAGTTCTGGTTGACGCACTACCAGAAGGACGTGGAGGCATTAGAGTGCAAAGAAGGTTTACCAGGATGTTGCCTGGTATGGAGGGTCTTAGCTATGAGGAGAGATTGGGTAAACTGGGGTTGTTCTCCCTGGAAAGACAGAGAATGAGGGGAGATCTAATAGAGGTGTACAAGATTATGAAGGGGATAAATAGGGTGAACGGTGGGAAGCTTTTTCCCAGATCAGAAGTGACGATCACGAGGGGTCACGGGCTCAAGGTGAGAGGGGCGAAGTATAACTCAGATATCAGAGGGATGTTTTTTACACAGAGGGTGGTGGGGGCCTGGAATGCGCTGCCAAGTAGGGTGGTGGAGGCAGACACGCTGACATCGTTTAAGACTTACCTGGATAGTCACATGAGCAGCCTGGGAATGGAGGGATACAAACGATTGGTCTAGTTAGACCAAGGAGCGGCACAGGCTTGGAGGGCCGAAGGGCCTGTTTCCTGTGCTGTACTGTTCTTTGTTCTTTATGCACCTTAATCCTAGACTTTCCAAATAATGTAAATATTTTCTGTCTGCCATTTGTTCTAAATCACTCCTTAAACTTATTAAATTCCAAGGATTGCAGCATAGCTTGTATAAACTCAATGTAACCCTTGGAAGCCTAGAATCATTCTGGCAAATCGAGGCTAGTGTACACTTCCTAAGTAGTGTGCCCAGAATGCTCTCAACACACAAGTGTGGTCTAACCAGATTTTTATATAGCTGTAGAGAACTTCTATCCCCTTATATTATAGTTTTATTGATATAAAGTCAATTAGCAGTTATTACACAATGTTAGGACTTGTGGAATTGCGGGTAATATGTTAGTATGGATTAAGGACTGGTTCATGGATGGAAAATAGGAATTAGCAGGATATTTTGGGGTTGGTTGTCTGTTACTAGCTGGTTACTTCAGGGATCAGTACTAATGCCTCAGCTATTTATGATTTATACTGACTTAGTCTGAGTGTAACATACCCAAGATGTCTGACTTTGATTGGGAAAGTAAGAGGTGAGAGGACACACAAAAGTTGCAGAGGGACATGGGCAGATTGGGTGGGTGCTCATAAATAGATGGGAGACAATGTATCAAAGTGCAAAGGTAGCCACTTTGATAGAAAAAAGGTAAAAAGCAATAGTTTTTGAATGGTCAGAGAAAAATGTATGCATTCGGAGGGACTTGTACATAAATCATAAAGTTAACATGTACAGCAAGCAATAAGAAGGAAAATCAAGTTTTAAAGTCTATTTATTAATGTCACAAGTAGGCTTGCATTAGCACTACAATGAAGTTACTGTGAAAATCACCCAGTTGGCACACTCCAGTGCCTGTTTGGATACACTGAGGGAGAATTTAACATGGCCACAGCACCTAATCAGCAAGGTTAGCTTTTGTTAAAAAGGCATCGGAGTATGAATAAAGAAGTCTTGCCACAATTATACAGGGCAACACCAGGTGTTTCATTACCTGAGGAAGGACATATTTGCCCCAGAATTAGTGTTGGGGTGGCTCACTGGCCCCAGGCCGGGTGCCCGGCGCTGGTTTGCTGGTAGACAGCCTGTGATTGTAGAAGCTACTCCTTACAGATTCCACTTCGGGAGGTGACTTTTCTCCAATTGATTTCCCTGTGATCGAATGTTCCTGAGCATCTTGCGTGCTCTCGTGGGTAAAGTTGCCCCTGCCCCTGTGTATTTTAAACACTGGTAGATTGTTCCTGAGAAAATGTTTTGAAGAGGTGACTAAAATAGTGGAAATGTCCATTAATATTATTTATATAAACTTCCAGAAGTCACTTGTAAAGTCCTTCTTAAGGGACTACAAGCTAAAGTTGAAACTCATGCGATTGGAGGCAAATTAATGGTCTGATTAGGAAATTTACTGGGCGGCAGGAGACGGGGGAATAATGGGCAGGTAATCTATTTGGCAAGATATGATTTGTGGTGTCTCAGAAGCATCAATGTTGAAGCTTCAACTATTCACCATATTTATTAACAACTCAATGGTAGCATAGCCACATATTCAAACTTACTGAGTTAGGTGGCAATGTAAGTAGTGTAGATAGCAGCATAGATGGAACCATAACATTCAAAAGACACTAGTTAATCCATTAAATAAATAGGTAAAATTGTAGGCAAGCGCAAGTACTTTGACCTAAATGGAAGAAACAATGGATGTCCAAAGAGGCTTGAGGGTAGATCCCAGGTACACAGATCACTTAAGTGTCATGAACAGGCTCAGAAAATAGTCAAATTCTAGTAAGTACATAAGAAGCTGAAGAAAGACTCATAGAATCATAGAAACCCTACAGTGTAGAAAGAGGCCATTCGGCCCATCGAGTCTACACCGACCACAATCCCACCCAGGCCCTACCCCCATATCCCGACATATTTACCCGCTAATCCCTCTAATTTACGCATCTCAAGACACTAAGGGGCAATTTTAGCACGGCCAATCAACCTAATCCGCACATCTTTGGACTGTGGGAGGAAACCGGAGCACCCGGAGGAAACCCACGCAGACACAAGGAGAATGTGCAAACTCCACACAGACAGTGGCCCAAGCCGGGAATCGAACCCAGGTCCCTGGAGCTGTGAACCAGCAGTGCGAACCACTGTGCTACCGTGCCGCCCCTTTTGCTCTTTCAGTCTATCTGCCATACAAGGTCATGGCTGATCTCTTACCTCAACCTTTCCACACTATCTCTATATCCTAAAAATCTTATCAACTTTCATTTTGAACATACTCAACAACCGAACATCCACAGCTCTTTGGAATAGAGATCTCCAAACATTCACAACATAAGAACAGGAGTAGGCCATCTGGCCCCTCGAGCCTGCTCTGCCATTCGATAAGATCATGGCTGATCTTTTTGTGGACTCAGCTCCACTTACCCGCCCGCACACCATAACCCTTAATTCCTTTACCGTTCAAAAATTTATCGATCCTTGCCTCAAAAACATTCAATGAAGTAGCCTCAACTGCTTCACTGGGCAGGGAATTCCACAGATTCACAACCCTTTGTGTGAAGAAGTTCCTCCCCAACTCATTCCTAAATCTGCTCCCCCTTATTTTGAGGCCATGCCCCCTCGTTCTAGTTTCATCTGCCAGTGGAAACAACTTCCCTGCTTCTATCTTATCTATTCCCTTCATAATTTTATAAGTTTCCATAAGATCTCCCCTCATTCTTCTGAATTCCAATGAATATAGCCCCAGTCTACTCAGTCTCTCCTCATAAGCCAACCCTTTCAACTCCGGAATCAACCTAATGAATCTCCCCTGTACCCCCTCCAGTATATCCTTTCTCAAGTAAGGAGACCAAAACTACACAGTATTCCAGGTGTGGCCTCACCAGCACCTTATACACCTGCAACATAACCTTCCTGTTTTTAAACTCCATCCCTCTAGCAATGAAGGACAAAATTCCATTTGCCGCCTTAATTATCTGCTGTACCTGCAAACCAACTTTTTGTGATTCCTACACAAGGACCCTCAGGTCGCTCTGCATAGCAGTATGCTGCAATTTTTTACCATTCAAATAATAGTCCATTTTGCTGTTATTCCTACCAAAATGGATGACCTCACATTTACCAACATTGTACTCCATCTGCAAGATCCTTGCCCACTCACTTAGACTATATATCCCTTTGCAGACTTTCAACATCCTCTGCACACTTTGCTCCGCCACTCATCTTAGTGTCATCTGCAAATTTTGACACACTACACTTGGTCCCCAACTCCAAATCATCTATGCAAATTGTAAACAATTGCAGTCCCAAGACTGATCCCTGAGGCACACCACTAGTCACTGATCACCAACCAGAAAAACACCCATTTACCCCCACTCTCTGCTTTCTGTTAGTTAACCAATCCTCTATCCATGCTAATACATAACGCTGTGCACTTTTATCTTATGCAGCAGCCTTTGGTGTAGCACCTTGTCAAATGTCTTCTGGAAATCCAGAAACACCACAGCCACAGGTTCCCCATTGACCACTGCGAACGTAATGTTCTCAAAGAATTCCACAAAATTAGTCAAACATGACCTGCCGTTCATGAACCCATGCTGCATCTTCCCAATGGGACAATTTATATCCAGATGTCTCGCTATTTCTTCCTTGATGATAGATTCAAGCATTTTCCCTACTACGGAAGTTAAGCTAACCGACTTATAATCACCCTCCTTTTGTCTACCTTTTTAAACAGTGGCGTCACATTTATTGTTTTCAAATCTTCGGGAACCACCCCAGAGTCCAGTGAATTTTGGTAAATTACCACTAGTGCATTTGCTATTTCCCCCGCCATCTCTTTTAGTACCCTGGGATGCATTCCATCAAGGCCAGGAGACTTGTCTACCTTTAGCCCCATTAGCTTGCCCAACACTATCTCTTTCGTAATAATAGTTTCTAGGTCCTCACCTGCCATAGCCGTCATCAATTTTTGGCATGTTATTTGTGCCTTCTACTGTGAAGACTGAGACAAAATACCTGTGCAATGTCTCAGCCATTTCCGCATTTCCAGTTATTACATCCCCCTTCTCATCCTGTAAAGGAACAATGTTTACTTTAGCCACTCTTTCATTTTATATATTTGCAGAAACTTATTCTGAGCCAGTTTACTCTCATAATCGATCTTACTTTGCTTTATAGCTTTTTTCGTGGCTTTCTGTTGACCTTTAAAGATTTCCCAATCCTCTAGTTTCCCACTAATCTTTGCTACTTTGCATTTTCTTTCAATTTGATTCCCTCCTTTATTTCCTTCGATATCCATGGCTGATTATCTCTTTTTCTACAGTCATGTTAATGAAGAAATATCATCTTATCTCAGTCCATAATGACCGACCTCTTATTCTGAAACTGTGCCCCCTTGTCCCTCCAGCCACACAAAACATTTTCTCAGCATCTACACTGCCAACCCCTTTAAGAAATTTATAGGATCCTAAGAGGACCAGATTGGTCTACGGGCAGCTAGTCTAGACTCGATATGCCAGATAGCCTCCTTCTGTGCCGTGCTTGACTTTGTTTTAATTAGTTTACCTCATTTTTCTAAAGCAGTAGAGGCCTAATCTACTGAATCTGACCTTGTAGGACAATCCCTTTTTCCCAGAAACCAGTCTAGTGGCCCATTATGACGCTGGCCCTAGGGTCAGTGGACGTCACAGCCGATAAGCTATGAAGAGGACGGGGGAGGCTGCAAGTTGGGGAGAGACTATGGCGGGAGAGACTGTGGGAAGAGAGGAGGCTACGAAGGAGGACAAAGGCTTAAAGCTGTTACCAAATGACATTGACTCACATTGTCTGTACCTTTAAGACTTGATTACCTGTAAAGACTCTCATTCCAACCATTATCTTGTAAATTGAGTTTGTGTCCATATATGCCCTGTTTGTGACCACAGCTCCCACTCACCTGATGAAGGGGCAGTGCTCTGAAAACTTGTGGCTTGTGCTACCAAATAAACCTGTTGTACTTTAACCTGGTGTTGTGAGACTTCTTACTGAGGAAATGAAAAGCCAGCTGACTGGCAGCCAGGGAATCTTGGAAGTCACTGAGCTAATGAATTTCTTGCAAATGAATGTGTAGTCTTGAGCTTAAGGTTTCATAAATTCTGGAGATAGTGCTACAGTATGTGAAAAAAATGTAGTGGATACTATTGTTATGACCACTGTGTTAACTGATTCATTTAATACTGAACAGTTGCATTTCAGACAAAAGATTTGCATTTGTATGTTATCACCTCTCTCGTTTCACATAGAATTACTTGAGGTGCAGTGACTTCATTAGAGACAAACAAGTAGGCATTTCGCATAGATTGTGATCCCAAACTAGGAGTGAATGACTTGAATTTTATAGTGCTTTCTATGACCTTAGGATTTCCCAAATGTTTTACAGTCAGTGAAATACTTTGGAAGTGTCGTCCAGTGTTGTAATGAAGATAATGTAAGAGATAAATGCACAATGCATTGAGGACTAGAGAACATAACCTAAAAATTAGAATTGCATTTTACAGGAAGCACTTCTATGCACAAAGAGTGACAGAAGTTTGGAACTCTTCCGCAAACAGCAATTGATGTGAGATCAATATCAATGCTGGATCAGTTGAATTTAAATCTGAGATTGAGATCTGAGATGCAATGAAAAGGATAGCAACTGCCTAGTTAAAATCTTCCGGCTTTGTATATATGTGAAGAAAGCACGCTAACTGTGGCCTTGCCAGTCTTCAGAAGGCGTGTTTAGAGTGATGGCTTTTTGTGTGCAGAAGTGTGTGTCAAATTATTTTGAAAAAAACATTGGTTGTCAATTTATGAGCTTCTCATTCCAAATTACATATTCTGGATGAAATATCAGGTTTTTAATTATTTATTGGGCATAATTGGCTAAGCCAACATTTATTGCCCATCTATAATTGCCTTTAAGATTGTGGTGAGCTGCCTTCTTGAATAGTTGTAGACTATGATGTAGGTACACCCACAGTGTTAGGAAAGTCTAATGTCAGTTGTTTGATCCATGTTTGTATCGGAAAAGTAGTATGCTGTGGATCCTGCTGAGGTTTCTGCCTTCTTTGTCTCACCTTATATTACCTCAACAACTACCAGCATTTATGCATTTATAAAGCAACTTTATTAGTAAAACATCCCAAGGCTTTTTATAAATTATCAATCAAAATTTTAACACAATCACATAAGGCAGATGATCAACAGCTTAGATAAAAAAGGTAGGTTTGAAGGAGGTTGAAAGATTGAAAGTAAGATAGCGAGACAGAGAGGTTGAGGGAACGAAGTCCAGAGCAAATGGCTTTGGTACCTTATGGCACAGCTGCCAGTGAAGTGATTAAAGTCCTGGTGGCCAAGAGACCAGAATTGGAGAACATCGATATCTTAAGAGGGTTGTGAGATTGAAGAAGGTTACTGAGGCAGGGAGTGGGGAGGCCATGGAGAGATTTGAACACAACAGTAACTCGGTGACCAACCTAAACAAGCATGCATTAACTGACCATTAGTAAGTGTGTAGAAGACTGTGTGCCAAAGAAGCAAATCCACATGTTCCCCAACCGGAAACCATGGATGAACAGGGATATCCACTGCTTGCTGAAGTCCAGGTCTGAGGCATTCAAGTCAGGCGATACTACTGGGCCAATACTAAAAAATCCAGATATGATCTATAGAGTCCATCAAAGATGCTAAAAGACAGACCAAGCTAGAATCCCAGGCTAGCCACACGGCCTCCCACAGACTATGGCAAGGTCTGCAAGACGTAACAGGCTACAAGATGAAGACATGTAAAATCGTTGGCACCAATGCACCCCTCCTCAATGAGCTTGACGCATTCTATACCCGTTTTGAGCAAGAGGTCAGCGAGAGCATGTCCTGCACTCTGGAGGTCTTGGACAAACCTGTACCCGAGGTCATAGATGTCGCAGATGTCAGTGCAGCCTTCTCAAAAGTCAACCCATGGAAAGCGACTGGCCGCAATGGGTTATCTGGACGAGCACTCAGATCCTGCGCGAATCAGCTGACGGGGTTATTTGCAGACATCTTTAACCTCACTTTACACCAATCTGAGATCCCTATCTGCTTCAAGAAGACAACCATCATCCCGGTACCAAAGAAATCACAGGCAGCGTGCCTTAATGACTATTATTCGGTGGCTCTGACATCCATCAGTATGAAGTGCTTCGAAAGGTTAGTCATGGCACGAATCAATTCCGGCCTCCCAGATTGGCTGGATCCACTACAGTTCACCTATCGCTGCAACAGGTCCACAGCAGACGCCAACTCCTACACTCGACCCTGGAACACCTAAATAACAAAGATACTTATGTCAGACTCCTATTTATTGACTACAGCTCAGCCTTCAACACCATTATTCCTACAAAACTCATCCCCAAACTCTCTGACCTGAGGTTCGGCTCCTCTCTCTGTGACTGGGTCCTAGACTTCATAACCCACAGACCACAATCAGTAAGGATAGGCGACAATACCTCCTCCATGATCATCCTCAACACCAGTGCCCCACAAGGCTGTGTCCTCTACTTTCTCAGGAGGGTAAGAAAATTTGGCATGTTCGCTACGACCCTCTCCAACTTTTACAGCTGCACCATATGGCTCCTCTGTCCAAGACCGCAAAAAGCTACAAAGGGTTGTGAACGAAGCCCAGTCTATCATGCAAACCAGCCTCCCGTCCCTTGACACTGTCTATACTCCTTGCTGCCTTGGAAAAGCAGTCAGCACAATCAAGGACCCCACGCACCCCAGGCATACACTCTTCCATCTTCTGCTGGGAAAAAGACACAAAAGCCTGAGGTCACATCCCACCTGACTCAAGAACAGCTTCTTCCCTGCTGCCATCAGACTTTTGAATGGACCTACCTTGCATTAAGTTGATCTTTCTCTACCCCCTGCTCTGACTGCACAGTGAGTGCTACCTGAATGTGAGGAGTGCTTTTGGAGTTGGGTGAAACAGGCAGCAGAGGCTCCAAGGGAGAGTGCTGATTGGTAAGTCAATGTTCCTCTTGATTCTCTGAAACTGACAGTAAGTTTAGACTAAAAAAAACTTAAAAGTGACATCATAGGAGGGCTGTGATTTGATTGACTAATAGAGAGCTGTATTAAATTTGAAAACCCATTTAAATTACTGGTTAGACATTGCTTTGAGACTGAGGTAATAAGGAGATATATAATTTAAAAAAAAATTAAATTAAAGAAATTTAAAATCCAAATTAAAAACTAATTAAATAAAAGAGAGATGGAAGGTCAGGTGATGTGTTGTTCATGCATGATGTGGGAGCTGGTGGACCCCATCGTGGTTCCCAGTAGCATGTCTGTAGTAAGTGTTGGTTGCTTGAGGAACTCCGGTTCAGAGTGGATGAGCTGGATTCTGAGCTTTGAACGCGGCGACACATCAGGGAGGGGGAGAGATACCTGGACACTGTGTTCCAGGAGGCAGTCACACTCCTTAGGTTAAATACCTTGAATTTGGCCAGTGGACAGGGACAGGAGGGTGAGGCAGGTAAAGGGATCCAGGAGATAGGGTTGCAGGAGCCTCAGTCCCTGAACTTGTCCAACAGGTTTGAGATTCTTGCTCCCTGTATGGATGGGAATGGGTACTGCAGGGAGGATGAGCAAACAGACCACGGCACCGTGGTACAGGGAGCCGTTTAAGTGGGGGGAGAAAATAGAAATGTAGTCGTAATTGGGGATAGTATAGTTAGGGGCATTGACACTGTTCTCTGTGACCAGGATCGAGAATCCCGAAGGTTGTGTTGCCTGCCTGGTGCTCGGGTTCGGGATATCTCATCTGGGCTTCAGGGGAACTTGGAGTGGGAGAGTAAAGATCCAGTTGCCGTGGTCCACGTAGGTACCAATGACAGGTGGAAAAGGAACAAAGGTTCTGCTAAAGGAGTATGAACGGCTAGGAGCGAAATTAAAAAGCAGAACCAAAGAGGTGGTAATCTCTAGTTTACTACCTGAACCATGAGCTAATTGGCACAGGGTCAGTAAGATTAAGGAGGTAAATGCGTGGCTCAAAGATTGGTGTGGGAGGAATGGGTTTGAATTCATAGGACATTGGCACAGTATTGGGGAAGAGGGGAGCTGTTCCGATGGGACGGTCTTCATCTGAATCGTGCTGGGACCAGAGTCTTGGTGAATTGTATAATTAGGGCTGTAGACAGGGCTTTAAACTAAATAGTGGGGGGGAGGGTTCAGTTATATGGAGAATTATAAAATCCAAGTTAAAGGAGAGGGTAGGAGTGCAGCGTTAATGGAGCTGAGGGCTCAGGAGAGGTTAGTAAAGTTTCCAGACCACGTAATAGAACAGAGTATAGAAGGTGGCAGGAATCTAACCTCAGGCAGAGCAAAAAAGGTGACAAGTATGAGAAGGGAGGTGGTCAATGCAGGACTGAGGGTGTTGTATCTAAATGTGTGCAGTATACGGAACAAGGTAAATGAGCTTGTTGCGCACATTGTGATGCCCACAACATCATACTGGCCAATTTCAGAGATATGGCTGCAAGAGGATCAGGGCTGGGATCTAAATATCCAAGGATATGTGTCCTATCGGAAGGACAGGCAGATGGGCAAAGGGGGCGGGGTTGCATTGTTAGTAAGGAATGAAGTTAAATCGATAGCAAGAAGTGATGTAGGATCAGAAGGCATGGAATCTCTGTGGGTAGAGTTGAGGAATCACAAAGATAAAAAGACCGATGGGAGTTATGTACAGGCCCCCTAGCAGTAATCAGGATGTGGGGCAGAAAATAAATCAGGAGATAGGAAAGGCAATATTACAATGATCATGGGTTCCAAGAAAAGGAATTTGTGGGATGTCTATGAGATGGTTTTTTTGGAGTGGCTTGTGACAGAGCCTACTAGGGAACAGGCAATTCTGGATTTGGTGATGTGTAATGACGCAGACTTGCTTAGGGAACTTAAGATGAAGGAACCCTGAGGGAGCAGTGACCACAATATGATAGAATTTACCCTGCAGTTTGAGAGGGAGAAGCTGGAATTAGATGTAACGGTATTACAATTAAATAAAGGTAACTACAAAGACATGAGGGAGGAGCTGGCCAGAGTTGATTGGAAAGGGAGCCGAGCAGGGAAGACAGTGGAAGAGCAATGGCAGGAGGTTTTGAAAGTTATTCGGGAGACGCATCAGAAATTCATCCCAAGGAGGAGGAAATATGTTAAGGGGAGGACGAGGCATCCCTGGCTGTCGAGGGAAGTTAACGACAGCATAAAAGCAAAAGAAAAAGCATACAAAGTGGCGAGGATTAGTGGGAAGCTTGAGGATTGGGGAGCCTTTAAAAGCGAGCAGAGGACAATTAAAAAAGCAATAAGGGGGGAGAAGATGAAATATGAGTGTAAGCTAGCTAGTAATATAAAAGAAGATGGGAAGATTTTTTTTTTCAATATATAAAAGGTGAGAGAGGCAAATATAGCCATTGGACCACTGGAAAATGAGGCTGGAGAAGTAATAATAGGAAATAAAGAAATGGCAGAGGAACTGAATAGTTACTTTGCATCAGTCTTCACAGTGGAAGACACCAGTGGGATGCCAGAGCTCCAAGAGAGTCAGGGGGCACAGGTGAGTGTCGTTGCCATCACTAAGGAGAAGGTTCTGGGGAAACTGAAAGGCCTGAAGGAGGATAAATCACCTGGACCGGATGGACTACACCCCAGAGTTCTAAAAGAGATAGCTGAGGAAATTGTGGAGGCATTGGTGGTGATCTTTCAGGAATCACTGGAGGCAGGGAGGGTACCAGAGGACTGGAAAGTAGCTAACGTAACACCGCTGTTTAAGAAGGGAGGGGGGCTAAAACGGGAAATTATAGGCCGGTTAGCCTGACTTCAATCATTGGCAAGATTTTAGAGTCCATTATTAAAGATGAGATCGCAGAGTACTTAGAAAAGCATGATAAAGTAGGACTGAGTCAGCACGGCTTTGTCAAAGGGAGGTCATGTCTGACAAATCTGTTAGAGTTCTTTGAGGAGGTAACAAGGAAGTTAGATAAAGGAGAACCAGTAGATGTGATTTTTTAGATTTCCAGAAGACCTTTGACAAAGTGCTGCATAGGAGACTGTTAAATAAGTTAACTGCCCGTGGTGTTAAGAGTACGATCCTGGCATGGATAGAGGATTGGCTGACTGGCAGAAGGCAAAGAGTGGGGATAAAGGGGTCTTTTTCAGGATGGCAGCCGGTGACTAGTGGTGTGCCTCAGGGGTCAGTGCTGGGACCACAACTTTTCACATTACACATTAACGATTTGGAGGAAGGAACTGAAGGCACTGTTGCTAAGTTTGTAGATGATACAAAGATATGTAGAGGAACAGGTAGTGTTGAGGAAGCAGGGGGGCTGCAGAAGGACTTGAACAGGTTAGGGGAGTGGGCAAAGAAGTGGCAGATGGAATACAATGTGGAAAAGTGTGAGGTTATGCACTTTGGAAGGAGGAATAGAGGCATAGACTATTTTCTAAATTGGAAGATGCTTAGGAAATCAGAAACACAAAGGGACTTGGGAGTCATTGTTCAAGATTTTCTTAAGGTTAACGTGCAGGTTCAGTCGGCAGTTAGGAAGGCAAATGCAATGTTAGCGTTCATGTCGAGAGGGCTAGAATACAAGAGCAGGGATGTACTTCTGAGGCTGTATAAGACTCTGGTCAGATCCCATTTGAAGTATTGTGAGCAGTTTTGGGCCCCATATCTAAGGAACGATGTGTTGGCCTTGGAAAGGGTCCAGAGGAGGTTCACAAGAATGATCTCTGGAATGAAGAGCTTGTTGTATGAGGAACGGTTGAGGACTCTGGGTCTGTACTTGTTGGCATTTTGAAGGATGTGGGGGGATCTTATTGAAACTTAAAGGATATTGCGAGGCCTGGATAGAGTGGACGTGGAGAGGATGTTTCCACTAGTAGGAAAAACTAGAGCCAGAGGGCACAACCTCAGGCTGAAGGGACGATCCTTTAAAATAGAGATGAGGAGGAATTTCTTCAACCAGAGTGGTGAATTTGTGGAACTCTTTGCCGCAGAAGGCTGTGGAGGCCAGATCATTGAGCGTCTTTAAGACCGAGATAGATAGGTTCTTGATTAAAAAGGGGGTTAGGGGTTATGGGGAAAAGGAAGGAGAATGGGGATGAGAAAAATATCAGCCATGATTGAATGGCGGAGCAGACTCGATGGGCCGAGTGGCCTAATTCTGCTCCTATGTTTTATGGTCTTTATGATCTTTTACGGACTGTAACACTACATTCTGCACTCTCTTTTTTCCTACTCTATGTACAGTATGCTTTGTCTATATAGCACACAAGAAACAATACTTTTCACTGTATACTAATACATCATAGAATCATAGAAACCCTACAGTGCAGAAAGAGGCCATTTGGCCCATCGAGTCTGCATTGACCACAATCCCACCCAGGCCCTGCCCCCATACCCCTACATATTAACCCGCTAATCCCTCGAACCTACACATCTTAGTACACTAAGGGGCAATTTTAGCATGGCCAATCAACCTAACCCGCACATCTTTGGACTGTGGGAGGAAACCGGAGCACCCGGAGGAAACCCACGCAGACACGAGGAGAATCTGGAAACTCCACACAGACATTGACCCAAGCCGGGAATCGAACCCTGATCCCTGGAGCTGTGAAGCAGCAGTGCTAAGCACTGTGCTACCCTGCCACCCACATGTGACTATAATAAATCAAAGATTCCAGAGCTTAGCAGTGCATTTTGAAACACCTTGAAAACAAAACTAGAACTCCATTCTTTTCTCCTCCTGGCACAATACTTTATAGCTTTGCATATGTGCAAGTTAGGTGAATTGACCATGCTAAATTGCCCCTTAATGTCCCAAGATGTGTAGGTTAGGATGGATTAGCATGGTCAATACGTGGGATTAAGGGATCGAGCCTGGGTGGGATGGCCTATTTGGAGAGCCAATGCAGATTCAATGGGACGAATGGCCTCCTTCTGCATTGTAGGAATTCTTTGAGCTGAGCTGACTTTAAAAACCTTGATAACAAACTGTGACCCAATTTCCTGGCTTATGATATGTGCACTGTGATACAATTGTTGGCACAGTGGTTAGCACTGCTGCCTCACAGCGCCAGGGACCCGGGTTCGATTCCCGGCTCGGGTCATTGTCTGTGCAGAGTTTGCACGTTTTCCCCGTGTCTGCGTGAATTTCCTCCGGGTGCTCCAGTTTCCTCCCACAGTCCAAAGATGTGCGGGTTAGGTGGATTGACCATGCTAAATTGCCCCTTAGTGTCAGGTGGACTAGCTAGGGTAAATGCATGGGGTTATGGGGATAGGGTCTGGATGGGATTATGGTCGGTGCAGACTCGATGGGCTGAATGGTCTCCTTCTGCACTGTAGGGATTCTATTCTATGATAAATCCGTACTGACACTTGGACAAATATATTGTTCAATAAATTATATACAATATGTCTGGAATAATATTTATCAAATGCATCAATACATAAAAGGCAAGTCTTGCATCAGACATGCGTTTGCCCATTTTAAGCTTAATACATGCATTACAATTTCTATATTTTATGCAAACGTTTTGACGAACTCTTATGGAAAATTGTTATCTCAACATTTTGCAATGGAATATACAATTTCTTCGTCTTGTATCAGACACCCTGTTACTGGATGGCATTGGGGTCATCCATGTCTATCCTCCATTCTGGTCTTTCTTGCTATTCCTTGCAATGTTTTTCAGTTGTTAAATCTCAATTTGAGTCTCCCAACCAATTTCAGGTTACCCAGGCTCTCCCCTGCCACCTGCACCCTTTGTAATAGTCCCCCCACCAAGTAAAACCTCTTCTAGCCACCGAACATTAGGTCTAGTGCTGTGGTTTACACCTTCACTACAGTATTGGCATGGTTTGACCTTTGGCTTAGTTGCTGTGGCCTACTGTCTGCCCATTTTTTACTGCATCCACATGCATCCCCCTCCCCAGTTTGAGCAGCTCTAAACATCAAGATTCCTTTCCCAGCAAATAAACAACCTGCGGGGACAGGGCCTGGGAGGGATTGTTGTCAGTGCAGGCTTGATAGGTCCTTCTGCACTGTAAGGATTCTATGATTCAATGCTTAATAACTGAATTCCCTCGTAAGCGCGCGCACACACACATACACACACATACGTACACACACACACACACACCAGAAGTAAGGAAAATTAGAGTCTAAATAAAAGTAACGTGAATTAAGAATTATTCCTTTTGCTTGAGGCATAGATTGTTGAACGTTGCAGCCATTTGAAGTTAGTTGGATCCCTTTAAAATCCAGGAGTTGAATTGAAGTCCAAGTAACTGCACTTTTCTGAAAACAATTTCCTTCTGTCTAAAGGTTGCCACTCAAGTGGATAGAGCTGTGAAGAAGGCATATAGTGTGTTAGCTTTTATTAACAGGGGGTTGGAGTTTAAGAGCCGTGGGGTTATGCTGCAACTGTACAGGACCTTGGTGAGACCGCATTTGGAATATTGCGTGCAGTTCTGGTCACCTCACTATAAGAAGGATGTGGAAGCGCTGGAAAGAGTGCAGAGGAGATTTACCAGGATGCTGCCTGGTTTGGAGGGTCGGTCTTATGAGGAAAGGTTGAGGGAGCTGGGGCTGTTCTCTCTGGAGCGGAGGAGATTGAGGGGAGACTTAATAGAGGTTTATAAAATGATGAAGGGGATAGATCGAGTGAACGTTCAAAGACTATTTCCTCGGGTGGATGGAGCTATTACAAGGGGGCATAACTATAGGGTTCATGGTGGGAGATATAGGAAGGATATCAGAGGTAGGTTCTTCACGCAGAGAGTGGTTGGGGTGTGGAATGGACTGCCTGCAGTGATAGTGGAGTCAGACACTTTAGGAACATTTAAGCGGTTATTGGATAGGCACATGGAGCACACCAGGATGGTAGGGAGTGGGATAGCTTGATCTTGGTTTCAGATGAAGGTCGGCACAACATCGTGGGCCGAAGGGCCTGTTCTGTGCTGTACTGTTCTATGTTCTATGTAATTCAGTGCTCTGTCGCCCAGAAAACGATGGGTTTCTCCTGAGATTGTTTCCGATGGACAGCCACTATCTCTTGGGTTGGATTTTATACTGCAGAGCTAAGGCTTTTCTTAACTAGGGAGAGAGATTCCTTACTGCTCCCTTAAGCAGTATTTCCAAATGCCTTTGATGACTTCTCTGAGTGTCAGGCTTTGCAAAACCAGTTTTTAAAACCTTCTGTCTATATCCACGAACAGAAATTCAATTAACATGTTTTGCAATCATTATTGTAGAACAAGTAAACATATTTTGATCGATCTTCCCAAACATTTGACCAATTTCAAGATACTAGAAACCAGCAGGAGATTGGGTTATTTTGTCCTCCAAAGAGGGGTTTTGAATGTCTGAAGGGCGTATCTGGCTGGTTAGCAGTTTAATTGTCTTTCCAGTTGATTAAAATTCAGCGCTTTGCACTTTTGATCACTTCCCTGGAGTGTTGGATTTTGGTGCCTGTCGGTTTCCTAGAAAAGAAATGTCTCTTTTCACACTTCCTTTCGGAGGGACTCTTGTTGCTTGTTGCCTTGGAAGGTAGCCTCACATTTTAATTTCCAGTCGAAAATTTAAAGAAATAATTTCAGAACAGAGGCATAGTTTTGTGACAACATGGAGATAGTGCAGCTGCTGTCCTGTTTCTCCCTTGCACCCCCACCCCAACCTTGTGTCTGTCCCATATACGCCTCCACCCCACCCACCTCCTGTCATTCTGCTTTAAATTAGGGACCACAAGAAAAAATTGAAATGGTACAAGAGATTCGACACATTGTACTCCAGTAAACTGGTCTTTTTAATGTTTCAGCTCATGTTACTGGACAGAATTAAAGAATTTTATTGAAAGATGTTTGAAATCCTAATTAATTGAACTAGGATTGAATTGAAAATTATACTCAGACCCTACTCTAGTAGGAAGAGCATTCCCAGAGGCAGAGGAATGTTAAAATGTACTCCAGATCAATCCAAGTTGACTGTTTACTCAAGACTTCTTGCATGTAATTGCATATTCATGGAATAGAGCCATAGAATCCCTATAGTGCAGAAGGAGCCCATTCGGCCCATCAAACCTGCACCGACAACAGTCCCACTCACACCCTATCCCCTTAACCCCATGTATTTACCCTGTTAATGCCCCAACACTAAGGGGCAATTTAGCATGGATCAATCAACCTAACCAGCACATCTTTGGAGTGTGGGAGGAAACCCACGCAGACAAGGGGGGGAATGTGCAAACTCCACACAGGCTGGAATAGAACCTGGGCCCCTGACACTATGAGGCAGCAGTGCTAACCACTGTGCCCATTGAATATCCACTACTTCCAATTTTGTTCACTTAATACCTTAACCTAAATGGTGGTTGTAATCGCTAGAGGATCTAGATTTTAACGATTTTTTTTTTAGAAAGTAAAATTTATTTCATGGGACGTAGCTAGGCCAGCACTTTTATTTCCCATCCCAATATTCTCGAAGATGGCACTGAATTGCCTTGAACTGTTGCAGTCCATGTGGTATAGATATACCTCCAAGGAATTCCAGGATTTTGACCCAGTGCTATATTATATGCACGCCATGTCTGTTTTCATACCTTCAATTGAATTATTTGTCAGAAACCATGTATAAGTTTAAAGTTCAATATAATGTTTAATGATTTTGAGAGAGAAAAAAAACAAAATAAAAATTGGGCTGTTGCTTAGTGACAACAGTCAAGTGACTGTGACCGAGAAAGATGGGAAGAGTTCAGTGTGTGTCAAGAGTGTGAAGACAGGAATTTTTCAGCTCTCTGAGAAGAGATGAGTAACGTGATCAGTTTGGTGGTTTTGCTACTGAAACAATGAGTTTAAAGTGTAGTTAGTTTGGATATCTTGGGGAGTGAGAAGCATCAAATGAATGCTTGAAGAATTCACTAGAAGAAAGCTGTCATGTGCCAGTCCCAAGCAAGATGCCTTTGTGTCAAGCTAGTGGTAACTCTTCACTAGTTTGTGTGTCTGTAAAGGTATTGCTGGGTAAAGGAATAGTGGGAATTTGAATCATCATCTTATGATTGTATTGAAATGTTTTCAACCTTTTGTTCATTTTTCTTGTTTTAGTAAGTATATTTATTATTTGTGTTTAAAGTTCATCAGCCACCTGTGAATTTTCTCAGTAACTTTCCTCCACAGTTTAAAAAAGTTAGAATCTATCCAGCCAGGTTTCACTCTGGGATCTGACTTGTCCAATATATAACATTAGTGGGATTGTAACAAAATCACAGCATTTTCTCCCATGTGCCCTTCAATTGCAATCATTGCATACTCATGGGCTTCCCTATTGTATTCCTCCCATTTGCAGTATATTCCTTTTGTGTTATAACTGCCGCCATCTAATTATTCTTCACATCTGATGTCAATTGGACCTTACTTTGTATAAGATTTACTGCTGCTTTTGTCCACACAGTTTCTCAGCTGTATTGGTTAAGGGGGTATATATCAGTAAAATGGTTGAAAGAGTTGCACAAGCATTATGCTTATTTTTAAGAGTAAAAGTTGTAATATTAAGCATGGTGTGAATCAACGATGAGTGGATGGTCAGGAATAAAGGATAATGAGGTAAAGCTAGGCTATACAAGGGCATTTTTAACAACTATTCTTATCACTGAGAAACAAAATTATCTAAAATGAAAATGTAGCAAATTTAGTTCTACTGGCTCAGAGGAGGGGTAACAAAGCAAGACTTGGAATTGTGGCCTTTTCTTTTAGGTAATGTTTTGTAATTCAATCATAGCTGAGAATCAAATTACAGTGTTCATATTCAGTCAAAGCAGGGAGAGATTTTCTTTCTGTATTTGGATATATTTTCCACATCAAACATACATGCTAAGAAGCCTTGCCTGATAAAGGAAACTGGTTCTTGCGCATAAATACCGTTAACCTTTTCTGACACATGTAGATAAGATGGATCACAGATAAAGTGTATAAATATTGACTGAAAATAATGCATATGTCAGAGAGGGGGTTTTCAAGCTGACCTTTTCGTGTTTGTATTTTTAGGGGTTGAGTTGCTGGTTTTACTGTTTCTTTGTGGCATGGTGGCACAGTGGTTAGCACTGTTGCCTCATAGCTCCAGGGATCTGGATTCAATTTCGGCCTTGGGTGAATGTCTGTGTGTGGAGTTTCTCCACATTCTCTCCGTGTCTACATGTGTTTCTTCTGGGTATTCTGGTTTCCTACCACAGTCCAAAGATGTGCAGGTGAGGATTGACCATGCTAAATTGCTCTTTAGTTACTGTGAAATTCCCCTAGTCGCCACAGTCCGGTGCCTGTTCGGGTCAATGCACCTAACCAGCACATCTTTCAGAATGTGGGAGGAAACTGGAGGAAACCCACGCAGACACGGAGAGAACATGCAAACTCCACACAGACAGTGATCCAAGCCGGGAATCAAACCCGGGTCCCTGGCACTGTGAGCAGCAGTGCTAGGCACTGTGAGCAGCAGTGCTAACCACTGTGCTGCCTGATAACTTCATTGCAGTGTTAATGTAAGCCACCTTGTGACTAATAAATAAACTTTAACTTTACTTTAGTGTCCCAAGATATATAGGTTGGGTGGATTGGCAATGGTAGATGTGTGCGTTTACGAGGATGGGGCAAGAGGGCCTAGGTATGATGATCTGTCAGCAAGTCGGGGCAGACTCTGGGCCGAATATCCTCTTCTACACTGTGGGGATTCTGTAATCTCATGATCTATTCACTGTCAATCCAGCCTGGTAATTGAACCAAGTTGCATTAGCACCTTCACAATACTGCTAACTGAATTTGCCTCGAGTTATTTTGCAATTACAAATTAGAATTAGTAATGAAGCTGTTTATCCCACAGCTATCACCGCAGTTCCTCTTGTAAAACCTCTCTCTTATTTGGCCTTGGTACAGGTTTTTCTTGATCAACTTCATCACTGCCGTGGTGAAGCCATGTCATGGCTGAACTGCTGATTCAAGTAAAGGAGGAAGAACTTGCATTTATATCATGTCTTTCATATTCCCAGCAGGTCCCAAAGTGCTTCTCATGCAGTGATGTACTGTGGTCATGTTGTTTGCGTTGTAATACAGGGAAGCATGAGCCAATTTGTTCATAACATGGTACCACAAGTAGTAATGAGATTCATGGTCAGATAATTTATTTAGCAATAGTCAGAAGATAAATATTGGCCAGGACACCAGGCACAGTTCCCCTGCTTTTCTTTGAATAGTGCTGAGAGACTTTGTTTACCTGAAAGGACAGGCAGAACCTCTGTTTAATGCTCCGTTTGCAAGATGGCACTTGCAGCAGTATCGCGCGCTCTCAGTATTGCACTAATGTCAGCTCCAAGTTATACGCTTAGGCTTCTGGAGTAGACCTTGACCTTGGTTCAGAGACAACAGTACTACCACTGAGTCAAAGCTGACGATGCTAAACCCAAGATCTAAAGAAATCTACTTGTTGATAATCAGGCTCTTTTTCAGCCCTTTCTGTGTCTTCATAACAAAATGTATAAGAATGTCTCCCACACCTTAAAGTTTGCACTCTTATCCACACTGTACCACAGAATTAATCATTGTTATCAATGCTAAGTTAGATTTTAAATCTGTAACTTTCTGACAGGAGTGCCACCAACTGACCCAAGCTGACGCTGAGCTTGTATCCAGACTAGATAACCTGGAGGCATTTAATCTAAAACGTAAAATATCATCATGTGCAAAAAAAACTTGTTTTTTGTTATTACTACCTGTATCTGTTTAGCATTCATTTACATGCCCAATATCAAATAAGGGTAACTACTTTCATTGCCTGTTGAATGACATGGTTTTATTTCAGCAGGTTTATATTAAGGCACGCGATTGTTTCAGGTGAAGTGCTGTACTGAGGCGGCTATTAGCTTTAGTAATGACAGTTCGAGAAGCTATATTCATTCTGTAGCAACTTCAGAAAAGCTGTGAATATACTTGTGCTCAAACATAATCAGCATTGGTTTGTTTGAGTGAAGGGAGGATGTTTTGGTTTAAGGTGAGTGCTAACAACATTAAAAGGACTGACTAGAAGCGACTGAGCTGTAAGTAAGAGATGTTCGTTAGCCTGTGAGTGCTCGAGTACTCATGTTTTTTTAATTGCGGTCCATTTTCTTAAGGCCATCAGATCTAATAACTGCTGCAAGCTAGTGCCTCCATTTACCATCTCGAAATCATGCAGGGGCCATTTGGCCCTCTGTGCATGTTTCAGCTCTTTGAAAGAACTATGCAATCAGTCCCACTGCCCTTACTCTTTCCCCATAACCCTGTAAATTTTCCATTTCAAATTCCCCTTTGAAAGTTACTCCTAAAGTTAAAGTTTAAAGTTTTATTTATTAGTCACAAGTAGGCTTACATTAGCACTGCAATGAAGTTACTGTGAAAATCCCCTAGTCGCCACGCTCCGACGCCTGTTCGGGTTACACTGAGGGAGAATTTGGCATGGCCAATGCACCTCACCAGCACGTCTTTCGGACTGTGGGAGGAAACCAGAACATCCGGAGGAAACCCATGCAGACAAGGGGAGAACGTTCAAACTCCACACAGACAGTGACCCAAGCCGGGAATCGAACTCGCGTCCCTGGCGCTATGACGCAGCAGTGCTGGCCACCGTGCCACCTCGACACTTTGGTTTCTAGGAGGGATACAGATAGAGGAGCTCTATCTTCAGCATGGCAACATATGTATGACCAATTCCAGTGTTGCAGCCTCGTTTAGTACATCAGTGCGTTGGTGAAAGCGCATTTAAGCCAGTACACTTCTTTTGCGTTACTGGAATGACGCCCATCTCTTCTACCAGCAATAGTAACTTGCTATGTGTTAGAAAAGCAAAGATAATCTGAAATTGTACTGCTGAGTCTCTTTCACAAACAAGTGGATACATTGTGAAGAATTTACTTTAATATGTTTTTCTACTGAATTCTCAGTATTAATACTAATTATTGTAAAGTGCATGATTTTGAGATGGCAAATGGAGGCACTAGCTTAGATCTGATGGGCTTAAGAAAATGGACTGCAATTAAAATAATTATTACAAAAGTATTAAATATCCTGTTCTGATTATTTGATATCATGTGAAAAGTAGAATTATATAGTTGATTTCATTGCAGTCTGAGGCGCGGTACCTGTGAAGTGCAAGAAGTTAGTGGGTAGTTAAATATTCACAAGTTTTCCTAAAAGACATCAGGGTGGAATAAATCTAACAGCTGAGTGCCTCAGAATGAAAAGTAACTTTTCATTTGAAGCTTTTGGATGCTGCTTTGGCATGATCATCTCCCTGTCTGTTTAGTGAATCATCTAGAACTGTGGATGGTCGTATGATTATGTAAAGACAAGCTATTCTGAACAGCTTTTGTCCAATAGTATGGCTGTTGCACTCGAGGAGGAGTTGGAGTCATAGTTCCCAACCACACATGGCTGTGACCCAAGGGCATCTTCAGAATTCGGAGTATTGTTTTATAACTAATGACGTCAACAAGAGTACATGAACTCCCAAGGTATTAAAATAGGCTCCTCTTGATTGCAGTGCAGCATATCAAATGTGCTTAAGTCAACAACTGTTTAAAAAAGGCAGCAAGGAGAATAGTTTTTTTCTCTGTATTCTGATGTTTGCAGCACTGGAAAGATATCAAACCTAGTAAGGTTGTTTTCTAAGCAGCTGGTGCTTAGATTATATTGAACTATAGTGCCAATTCTTGTTGATCATATGAGGTTTTGCTCAAATTTAGTCTACAGAATGGATTCTAATATTTGCCAGCTAAATGTTGCACCTGTGGGTGGCACGGTAGCACAGTGGTTCGCACTGCTGCTTCACAGCGCCTGGGACCCGGGTTCAATTCCGGCCTCGGGTGACTGTGTGAAGTTTACACGTTCTCCCCATGTCTGTGTGGGTTTCCTCCAGGTGCCCTGGTTTCCTTCCACAGCCCAAAGATGTGTGGGTTAGGTGGATTGGCCATGCTAAATCCTCCGTCAGGGTCAGGGAGATTAGCAGGGTAAACATGTAGGGTTACAGGGTTAGGGCTTGGATGAGGTTGTCTCTGCAGAGTCGATGGGCTGAATGGCCTTCTGCACTGTAAGGATTCTATGAGCAGTGTATCACTGTCTCCATGAGAAGATATTACATAGCTTCTGTATACTGAAAAATACTGACCACTTCTAACATTTATTTAACACTTTAGAAAATTTGCTTCGTATGCAAATAACTGTTCTACTTTCCAGCATAGAAACCCCCTGGTAAGCTGTAGATAGCTTGTTCCTGTGCTGTTGCTCGTGCTTCGAAACATAACTAAGCTGACTGTAGAACTGAAGGCAGGGTAGACCCTTTTGTTTTGCTGTCGCTTTTGCAGCAACAAAGCCTGACTACTTTGGATCTTTATAATTTCTTGCTGCTATCTCTTTTGAGTTTTGGAACTGGGCTCACACGGAGAGAAAACAGCAGTCGATATTAGTATAAATCCATTTTTGCGATTTGATTGGTCAGATTCAGGGCTGTCAGCTCTGAAAAGCAAATATTGTGGTTTAACTGCTGATTTGCACCTCATTGGTACACACCCACAGTTACTTGTGTGCCCCAGGGACACCATTACCCTACCCCTCAGTCACATGCCAGCTCTATCTTCTAAGAAACATTAAGTCAGCTTCCACATTTATTCTGATGGTGTTTAACTCTATCCTTCTGGTTTCACCATCAAGCGTGCACCAATCTGTCATAGATGAATATATTATGGTACTGGGAGAAGGTCCACGCACCTGTGCCAGTTTTCTGAAAGCATCAAGCAATTCCATTTGCCATACTTGTTTAGCAAAAAAACTTATTTCAAATAAGTATCCACTTCCCTTTTTAATCCTTTTGGAACATTTGGGGTACCTCGACGAGCATTCAAGTCCTATGCGCATCAGCTTCAAGAAGACGATCATCATCCCCGTACCAAAGAAAAGCGAGGCAGCGTGCCTTAATAACCATCGTCTGGTGGCTCTGACATCCATCATTATCAAGTGCTTTGAAAGGTTAGTCATGGCACAAATCAATTCCGGCCTCCCAGACTGCCTAGATCCATTACAGTTTGCCTATTGCCGCAACAGGTTCACAGCAGACGCTATCTCTCTGGCCCTACACTCAACCCTGGAACACCTAGATAACAAAGACACCTATGTCAGATTCCTATTTATTGACTACAGCTCAGCCTTCAGCATCATTATTCTTACGAAACTCATCTCTAAACTTCGTGGCCTGGGACTCGGTTCCTCCCTCTGCGACTGGATCTAGACTTCCTAACCCACAGACCGCAATCAGTAAGGATAGGCAACAGCACTTCCTCCACGATCATCCTCAATACCGGTGCCCCACAGGGCTGTGTCCTCAGTCCCTGGGGCACACAGCATTTGTGGGTGTGTACCAATGAGGAGCAAATATTGTGGTTTAACTGCTCCTCATTGGTACACACCCACTTATACTCCTTATACACCTATGACTTTGTGGCCAAATTCCCCTCCAACTCAATTTTCAGGTATGCTAATGACACCACTGTAGTGGGTCGGACCTCAAATAATGACAAGATGAAGTATAGGAAAGAGATAGAGAATCTGGTGAACTGGTGCGATGACAATAATCTCTCCCACAATGTCAACAAAACAAAGGAGATAGTCATCGACTTCAGGAAGCATGATAGAGGGCATGCACCTGTCTACATCAATGGGGATGAAGTAGAAATGGTCAAGAACTTCCAAGTTTTTAGGTGTCCAGATCACCAATTGTCCTGGTCCCACCATGCCGATGCTATAGTTAAGATAGTCCACCAACACCTCTACTTTCTCAGAAGATTAAGGAAATTTGGCATGTCGGCTACAACTCACACCAACTTTTACAGTTACACCATAGAAAGCATTCTTTTTGGTTGTATCGCAGCTTGGTATGGCTCCTGCTCTGACCAAGACTGCAAGAAACTACAAACATAGCCCAGTCCATGCATAAATCAGCCTCCCATCCATTGACTCTGTCTACACTTCCCGCTGCCTTAGAAAAACAGCCAGCATAATCAAGGACCCCATGCACCCAGGATATACTCTCTTCCACCTTCATCCATCAGGAAGAAGATACAAAAGTCTGAGGACATGTACCAACCAACTCGAGTACAGCTTCTTCCCTTCTGCCATCAGATTTTTGACTGGACCAACCTCGTATTAAGTTGATCTTTGCCTACGCCCTAGCTATGACTGCAACACTGCATTCTGCCCTCTCTCCTTTCCTTCTCTATGTACGGTATGCTTTGCCTGTATAATACGCAAGAAACAATACTTTTTACTGTTTACCAATACATGTGACAATAAATCAAATCAAATTGTCTATATTCTTTTAGTGGTTACCTTGTATTCTTGAATTATTAACCATAGTTTTGGAATTCAATTTTTTTTTACAATTTACTTTTTCAAAGCTTCTGATAATCATGAGGTGAAGATGCCAGCATTGGACTGGGGTGCGCACAATAAGAAGTCTCAACACTAGGTTAAAGTTCAACAGGTTTATTTGGAATCACGAGCTTTTGGAGTTCTTCTCCTTCATCAGATGATCACATCACTTCTGATCATGACAATCATAGAATCATACAGTGCAGAAGGAGGCCATTTGCCCCTTCGAGCCTGCACCAACAACAATCCCACTGAGACCCTATCCTTATAACCCACACATATTTACCCTGCTAATCCCACTGACACTAAGGGACAATTTAGCATGGTCAATTCACCTAACTTGCGTATATTTGGACTGTGGGAGGAACCTGGAGCATAGTCGCGGGGTAAACGTGCAGACTCTGCACAGGATGTGAGGAGGCAGGAATTGAACCCGGGTCCCTGGCACTGTGCCAGCAGTGCTAACCATTGTGCCACCATGCAGTCCATGCTGACAACCTCTATCGTGGGCAGCACGGTAGCACAGTGGTGAGCACGGCTGCTTCACAGCTCCAGGGACCTGGGTTCGATTCCCGGCTCGGGTCACTGTCTGTGTGGAGTTTGCACATTCTCCTCGTGTCTGTGTGGGTTTCCTCCGGGTGCTCCGGTTTCCTCCCACAGTCCAAAGATGTGTGGGTTAGGTTGATTGGCCATGCTAAAATTGCCCCTTAGTGTCCTGAGATGAGTAGGTTAGAGGGATTAGTGGGTAAATATGTAGGGATATGGGGGTAGGGCCTGGGTGGGATTGTGGTCGGTGCAGACTCGATGGGCCGAATGGCCTCTTTGTGCGCTGTAGGGATTCTAAGATCAAATCTCCTCTTGTCCTCCTCTACTCTAAAGTTCCTGTTGCAGGCTAATCAATGATTTATGGAGGTTTAGCATTACAACATTGCTTAGCTATCAGCCTTTGAAATGTCACAAACTGTCTTCTCTTGAGATAGTAGATGCAAATAGTAAAGAAACAACGCATTCGTCAGAATGGGTGTTAAAATGGAATGATGCTACTTTGGAACTTTTATTCAGCTCTTAATACCTACATTGGGCCACTGCCTTGTTTCATTACTGCTACATTTCTTTTCCGTGAAGCATTTGGTATTTAATCTCCCCCATTCTCTAACCTATCCTTGATCTTCCCTTTTGTTCCACCTGACGCATATCTTCTCCCCCACCCCACACCTTCACAACCTTTTCAACAACGTGAAACCCATGATATTTCTTCAGCTCCGAAGAAGAATCAAATTGCACTCGAAGCATTAACTCTTGTTTCTCTTGCCACACATGCAGCCAGATCTGCTGCACTTTTCCAACACTATCTGTTTTTATTTTTGTTTATTAGCTTGTTTGTGTAATTTTTCTACCCAAATACTGTTGAATGAGACAGAACCTCCTCACATTTAATGATGATGGGCCTAAAATTGTCCGGGGGGGGGACAAGCATGAAAATGGGAGAGTTTCGGATGCGTTTTTTGGGCGAGTTAGAAAATGCAATCCTATGCCACTTGCGTAAAAAATGAAACACAATCTGTTTCCTGCCAGTAGGGCGAGGGAGTGGGGCCTAAGCCGTTGAGGATGCAATCGTGCGTGGGCAGATGTCTGTTCTGTTCAACAGAATGGAGAGATCTGTCAGTCACCACCCCCTCTGGATATCATCCCCCCCCCCCCACCCCCCGCGGCCCGGCTGTGCAGCTCCCCCCACCCGTCTGCCTCTCCTAGTGCCAAGGTGGCACTGCCCAAAGGGCATTCCCCGCATCTAATCCCAACCACTCTGGGGGTGGCCTCCAGTCCCTACTGGCGAGGTCATAGAAATCATAGAAACCCTACAGTGCAGAAGGAGGCCATTCGGCCCATCGAGTCTGCACCGACCACAATCCCACCCAGGCCCTACCCCCACATATTTTACCCACTAATCCCTCTAACCTACGCATCCCAGGACTCTAAGGGGCAATTTTTTTTTTAACCTGGCCAATCAACCTAACCCGCACATCTTTGGACTGTGGGTGGAAACCGGAGCACCCGGAGGAAACCCACGCAGACACGAGGAGAATGTGCAAACTCCACACAGACAGTGACCCAAGCCGGGAATCGAACCCGGGACCCTGGAGCTGTGAAGCAGCAGTGCTAGCCACTGTGCTACCGTGCCGCCCTGCCATCATCACGGCAGGTCCCCGCTGATGGACACCATACGTTATTCTCGCTGGCAAGGACCATCACAGGTGAGGTCACTAAGGCAAGTGAGCCCGGACGATTCTCTCCCAGGCTCACTAATAATATTTAAATCCATATTAACATGGATTTAAACATTGAGATCAGGCTGCTCTCGCTGGAGATCCTGGCCCAGTAAGATCGCAGTAGGTGAGAAATTGGGCGAGAACCTGATTTTTCGCCTCTTGTGCGATGTCATTGGCTTGCCTGTCATCAACCAGCAGGACGAGAATGTAGATCGCCCCCTAGGCGTCGAGTTCAGGTGGAAATGACAAGCTGGTAGTTTGATTAAATTGACCAATGGCTGAGCCCAGAGGATACAGACCTACCTTACCTTGAGCTCATTTTCCTCCCACACCTTCCCATCACTCACTCCTCCAAAACATAGTCCAGTTCCACCCTGCTTCACCCCCTCCCCCAGTGCCATCAAGACCATAATCCATGGTGTTATCTTGTGTGAGCTTAGTTTCTGTAAAGCACTTCTTGCTCCTACTTCCAGCTCCACTTGGATAAGCTACAAGCTGTCTGGCCTGTTGTGCTATTGTTCTCACCTTGTATTGTGACATGTACACCCATCACACCAGCCCTTATTGTGACCCCTGCACCCCAGAGACTTGGCCTTCGATTTCCTCATGCTCACCTTCACATCTCACACTGGCCTTGGTGTTTCCTGCGATCTCTTGTGGCTCCGTGCACTTGCATGTACCCTCTAACCTTTCAACATTGAGCTGCTCACCACCTGAGGCTATTCATTAGGATCACTGCCTCATGAAGTCTCATGAAGCCTTTAACTGCACTTTGGCAACTATGTCTCTACTTATTTCAGCCTCCTGTTTAGTGTCAATTTGTCATTATTTCCATTCTGCAGGACAAGTTCTTCATTCTAGCTGCAAGAACACAAACGAAAATTAAGGGATGTCGCTGCTCCTTTTAAAGTCAGAAGAAACGTAGGGAGTTTTGCAGTGCATGGTTGTGCATTGTTGTATTGTTTCAACTTTTCATAAATTCAATGTAAAAGAAATATTTGTGTACTTGGTTTGAAAGGATAAATTTTACTGGATAGGTTTTATTAACGTTGTGAAATGGTTATTTGAACTGGCTTCATATAGTTTTTCAAAGCATGGGCCACCTGTTAAATCCAGTTCCCCATCATTGTATTTAGTACAGGTAAATATATCTCCAGTTGAAGTAAACTCATTCTGGCCATTCCTGTTTCTTTCTGATGTTTTTGAAATGTGTTGCATTCCATATGTTTCAACAGAACCGGTTTTGTGAGTGAATGAAGTATATATTGTTGGGTTGCTGCGTTCTTCAGCAGGTGGTTCACACTGTCCTGTTTCACTTCCAGTGGCCAAGCTCCAGCAGCGCCTTGCCGAGTTGGAAAAGGCCAAGGATGATTTTGTGCGCACCAAACAGCAGTTGGAATTTGAGTTTAATCAGAAGAGGGCAAAATTCAAGGAGCTGTACCTCGCAAAAGAAGGTTAGAAGTTGCTTTTATTTTAGCAAGTAGTTTGCATGTTCACCCTGGTGAATTAACCGGGGATCATGAATACCTCGAGCAGAAAATTCGAATGGCAGTGAATTGGTGTCAATAAAGCATATAGGCAGTACTATTTGACACTTGTAAACATGCTTTCGACAACTGTGAAGAGTTAGCAAAATACCTTGTCAACCTAAAGGGTGTTGAATTTTTAAAAAGTTGTTTCCTGGTTTGCATATTAGTCTTTTAAATAGTTGATGCGTTACAGATTAAAAACCAGTTGGTGGTAGTTGACTTTTCCCTTCACCGTTTAGTACTGATTTGCATTTAGGTCGCTCCATTTTTATTTTTTAAGTGTTCTTCAGTTTCTTTTGGCTCTCTTGTCTTTTCCTGTTAATTTGTCTGTAATATAATTAAGTTCAATTTCTCTAGATGTGACCAGGCCCCTGTTGATGGTGAGCTCAATTGTTTCATCATAACCCTTTTTGCTTTTGTAAATAAATAAACATCAGCCTGTTTGAATATAAAATGAAATCAGCTCAGTACGTGGAAGTATTCTCAAATTTGCAGATAATACAAAACTAGGAACTGTGAATAGGGTTAAAGGACAAAGACAGGTTGGTGGAATGAGTGGCAGATGACATTTAATACAGAAAAGTGTCATTTTGTTACGAAGAATGTGGCAAGACAAATAAAATAATGGCTAAAAGGGGGTACAAGAGCAAAGGGGCCTGGAAAACTCTAACATTTGTTAAACATGATTTCCCTTTCATAATTCTATGTTGATTCTGTCCAATTAGGTTATTTTCTAAGTGTTCAGTTATCACATACTTTATTATAGATTCTAGCATTTTCCCTATTACTGATATCAGGCTGAAGTTTTCCATTGTTCGTTCTCTCCCTTCCCCTCCTTTCTTACATGATGGCGTTACATTTTCTATGCTCTGTTATCGTTGGATGTGGATCTTTGATGAGGTTGTTGTTGGTCAGGATTGATAGAGACTGCTGGAAACAAGGGTGTTGGCAAATTTTACCTTTTATGTTCAGTACAAGGCTGAATATGAGGCTTCATATAGGACTTTGTATCTGCATATTCTGCCATGTGATGTTACATCAATCATGATGTAGCCTGTTTATCTACATATTTAACATTAACCTTTTACACTACATCCTCATCTGCAGGAAGCATTCCAAAGTCTGTAAAATTTTGGAAGATGACCACCAATGCACCCACTATCCCTACATCTGCCACTTCAATACTCTGGGATGTAGATAATCAGATCTAGGGGATTTATCAACTTATAGTCCCATTTTTACGAATACTAATTGCTTTCAGTTCCTCATTCCCGCTAGTTCTTTACATCTCTAATATTCTTGGGAGGTTTTTAGTATTTTCTTTGTGAAGACAGACACATTTAACGCAGGCAAGTGTGAGATATTGCACTTTGGAAGGACAAACCAAAGTAGAACGTACAGGGTAAATGGTAGGACTCTGAAGAGTGCAGTTGAACAGAGGGATCTGGGAATACAGGTACAGAATTCCCTAAAAGTGACGTCACAGGTGGATAGGGTCGTAAAGAGTGCCTTTGGTACATTGGCCTTTATAAATCGGAATATCGAGTATAAAAGTTGGAGTGTTATGGTAAGGTTATATAAGGCATTGGTGAGGCCGAATTTGGAGTATTGTGTACAGTTTTGGTCACCTAGTTACAGGAAGGATGTAAATAAGGTTGAAAGAGTGCAGAGAAGGTTCACAAGGATGTTGCCGGGACTTGAGAAGCTGAGTAACAGAGAGAAATTGAATAGGTTGGGACTTTATTCCCTGGAGCGTAGAAGAATGAGGGGAGATTTGATAGAGGTGTATAAGATTTTGATGGGTATAGATAGAGTGAATGCAAGCAGGCTTTTTCCACTGAGGCTAGGGGAGAAAAAAACCAGAGGGCACGGGTTAAGGGTGAAAGGAGAAAAGTTTAAAGGGAATATTAGGGGGGGCTTCTTCACGCAGAGAGTGGTGGGAGTGTGGAATGAGCTGCCGGATAAAGTGGTAAATGCGGGGTTTTACATTTAAGAAAAACTTGGATGGTTTCATGGATGAGAGGGATGTGGAGGGATATGGTCCAAGTGCAGGTCAGTGGGACTAGGCAAAAAATGGTTTGGCACAGACAAGAAGGGCCAAAAGGCCTGTTTCTGAGCTGTAATTTTCTATGGTTCTAAAGTATTTGTTTAGTTTCTTTGCCATTTCCTTGTTCCCCTTTAGAAATTCTCCTGTCTCTGTCTGTAACTGGCCCACATTTGACTTTGCTAATCTTTTCCTTTTTACACGCCTATAGAAGTTTCAATGTTTCTTGCCAGCAGTCTCCTCCTCTTTTCTTTATTTTCTGTTCTAGAATGTCGTCTTGTATACATTGCATGAATTCATCCACAGAAATAGTGCTAATTTGGTGTCCCCAATCTATATTGAAGTCCCCCAAGATTGCTGTATTACCCTTGTTACATGTGCCTCTAATTGCCTGATTTATCAGTGCCCTACATGACCACTACTGTTTGATGGCTTATAAATAACTCCTATCGGTGTTTGCTGCCCCTTGCTGTTCCTTAGCTTCACCCAAAATGATTCTACATATTGATCTTCAATTGGCCATGCTAAATTCTCCCTCAGTATAGCCAAAAAGGCGCTGGAGTACGGCGATTCGGGGATTTTCACAGTAACTTCGTTGCAGTGTTAATGTAAACCTACTTGTGACTAATAAATAAACTTTAATTGATGATCCCTCTTGGCCTCCTCCTGAGATCCTTAGCATCAGTCTTCAGCCAATTTGATTCACTCTGTGTGATGTCAAGAAACAGCTGAAGGCATTGAATACTGCACAGGCTATTGGCTCTGACGATGTTCCAGCAATAGTACTGAAGTATTGTGCTCCAGAACCGGCCTTGCACTTAGTCAAGCTGTTCCAGTACAGCTATAATGCATCTAACTGACAATGTGGAAAATTGCCCTCCTGTCCGCAAAAAGCGGAGAAAATTCAAACCAGCCAATTCACTCCATCAGTCTATTTCAATCATTTGTAAAGTGATGGAAAGTGTCATTGATAGTGCTATTAGGTGACACTTTACATAACATTAACCTGCTCACCGATGCCTGGTTTGGGTTCTACCAAAGCACTTGGCTGCTGACCTCATTGCAGCCTTGGCCAGAGCATGGACAGAAGAGTTGGACTCCAGAGGTGAGGGGAGAGTGGCTGACCTTGATATCAAAGCAGAATGTGACTTTAAGGAGCCCTAGCAAAACTGAAGTCAGTTAGAATTGGAGGGAGAAATGCTCCATTTATTGGCATCTTAAAAAAAAAGGGAGCTGGTTGTGGTTGTTGGAAGCCAATCATCTTGATCCAATAACATTGCTACAGAAGTTCCTCAGGCTCAATGACCTTCAGCTGCTTCACAAATGACCGTCCTTCCATCATAGAGCTTGATGTAGGGAACTGCACAGATGATTGCACAATGTTCAGTAGTTGATGATGAAGTAGTCCATTCTTAAATGCAGCAAGACCTGGGAAACATTCAGGCTGAGGCTGAGTAGTAGTAACATTCACATAACACTAGTGACAGTAAATGACCATCTTCAACAAGAGACGTGTCCTGCATCTTGTTGATGGCAACTGAGTCAATTGTGGCTTTTTAACCCATGAAAATCAAGAATGAAAATTGATCTTTGTTTTTAGAGGAACTGAAGCGGCAAAATGTTGCATTACAGTCAGCAGAAGGTGATGTTACTCGGCTGCAAGTCCAGCTCATGGAAGCAAATGCTAACATGGAGAATATAAAAGCAGTAGCTACGGTTTCTGAGACCACCAAACAAGAGGCAGTCGATGTTGTGAAGAAGCAGTGGCAAGAAGAAGTTGCTTCAATGCAGGCTATAATGAAAGGTAATGAACATGCTTATTTTCCTTCTGAACCTGCTTAATGAGGCAAGATTCTGTGTGGTCACCTCCCATGTTTGTGTCAGTTTTGACTCTGAATATTAGTAGGAAAGGAAAACCCTGTATTTATTTAGTTGCTTCCCTGTCCTCAAAGTTCTGACTGTTTCACAGCCCATGGATCAGGGTTGAAGTGCAGTTTCTATCTTCCTTTTTAAAAAAATTCATTTATGGGACATAGGTGTGACTGATTGGCCAGCGTTTATTGCCCATCCCTAATTGCCTCTGGAGGCCAGTTGAGAGTCAACCACATTGCTGTGGCTCTGGAGTCACATGTAGGCCAGACCGAGTAAGGACGGCAGATTTCCTTCCCTGAAGGACATTAGTGAACCAGATGGGTTTTTCTGACAATCAACAATGGTTTCATGGTCATCAGTAAATTCTTAATTCCAGATATGTTTTATTGAATTCAACTTGCACCATCTGCCATGGTGGGATTTGAACCTGGGTCCCAGAACATTAGCTCAGTTTCTGGATTAATAGTCTAGTGATAATACCACCAGGCCATCGCCTCCCCTGTCTTCATTCTCTGCGACCAACAGTGTCACAATCTCCACCACAGCTAGGGCAAGGAGATAGGCCCAGAATCTACCCCTACCGGAATAGGGATCGAACAGAGATCATGCTGGCATAAGTCTGAACCACACTGGCCGTCCAGCTAACTGAGTCAATTGTGGCACAGGATTTTTAACATCCCCCTGAACAAGCTGAAAGGATCTCAGCAGTCAGAGTGTGAGAAATGCTCTTGTGACAAAGGACCAATTAGGAAACACTGTATAAATCAATTTAATGTACATGATTGAGCAGAATCCTGTTATCATGGCAAGAGTTGACTACTTCAAAATCTCCTTGTATAAATTATGCAAGCTATGCTTTGTTATATATAGGCTCTCCACTTTACAAGTCGCTGATATGACCAGTGCTCAAATTTATGACAGATTTTTTCATTGTTTTTCATGGACAAGTTAGGCCGAAGGGCATTTTTCTATGCTGTAAACCTCTATGACTCTAAGAGCCAAAAAAAGCTTAACTTCTATCCCCCTATCTTAGCAGCTATGTTGCCTGACCAGCTAAGGCTCACACAGTGCTCAATGAATGAAATATTATTGACCTGATTGTCTTTTTTAAAGTTTATTTATTAATCACAAGTAAGGCTTCCATTAACACTACAATGAAGTTATTGTGAAATTCCCCTAATCGCCACACTCCGGTGCCTGTTCGGATCACTGCTCGTCTTTCAAAATGTGGGAGGAAACCGGAGAACCCGGAGGAAACCCACGGAGACATGAGAAGAACGTGCAAACTCCACACACACAGTGACCCAAGCCGGGAATCGAACCTGGGTCCCAGGCACTGTGAAGTAGCAGTGCTAACCACTGTGCTACCATGCCACCCGTGTCTTGGAGACAGTGAGATATCTCCATTATCTCAAACGATGAGAGAAACATGATTCTGTTAAATCCTTTGTCTGGCCTCACTGCTAATGAACTTGCTTGACATTCCCAGAAGGCTGCCATGATGTTGATAACTCTTTCGGTCTTGATTTTAATTTTATAGCGACACTATATTTAACCTGGAAACTTTTCTAGACCAAAGAGGCTATTTGCTTTATGCACTCCTTTGGTCATCCTGCTCTACTCTTGGTCACCGTTTCATACATCAGGGCCCAGTGGTTAGCACTGCTGCTGGGATCCGGGTTCAATTCTGGCCTCGGCTGACTGTGTGGAGTTTGCACGTTCTCCCCGTTTCTGCATGGGTTTCCTCCAGGTGCTCTGGTTTCCTCTCTCAGTCCAAAGTTAGGTGGATTGGTCATGCTAAATTGCCCTTTATTGTCAGGGGGATTAACGGTAAATATGTGGGGGTTACGGGATAGGGCCTGGGAGGGATTGTGGTTAGTGCAGACTCGAGGTGCCAAATGGCCTCCTCCTGCACTGTAGGGACTCTGTGATTCTATGAACCCGTGTCTCTCTCTTTCTGCCGATAACCTATATACAAAGTTTGAGTGTTTTTTGTCCAGTGTCAGTGATTGTGGGCTGTGTAATTGTCCCATTGGATTAAATATTTAAATCTTCCACCTTTGGGTTATATCCCTGAAACCATTTAATTCTCTTTCTTGGTATTGCTTGTTCAAAAAAAAAGAAAGCTAATTAATTTTGTAAGAGGTGCCTTTTGAGCTGTTTTTAAAATTCTGCTGCAGAGACGGTGAGAGAGTATGAGATTCAGTTCCATCAGCGGCTGGAGCAGGAACGCACACAATGGGGGCAGTACAAGGAAGCAGTGGAACGTGAGTTGGTTGACCTAAGGAGGCAGCTGTCTGAGAGGCAAGAGGAGGACACCTTAGAAAATGATATGAAGAAAGTGAGTATACTCAACTGTGAATCATGAAACGATTGAAAAGTGTTTTGGTTGTCGGTGATATTCAAGATAAATGTTGAGTGTGAAATAATAACTGGAGTTCACTCTTGGTCATACAGGAAAATTTATGATGCGTTAGGAACTTGGTTTCAATTAACCCTACTTCCAGATCATTTGGGCAGTGGGGTGGGAGCTTTTATTGGAGGTGATATGATATGCAGTTTGGAGTCCTGAACATTTGCTTATTAAATATCAAAGTAGAGGCATTTGTGATTATGTATATTTATTTCACCCAACAGGCTCAGGAAGATGCTGAGAAGTTGCGGTCAGTGGTAGTGCCCATGGAACAGGAGATAGCCGCTCTCAAAGAGAAGCTGTTAACAGCTGAGGGAAAGGTCAAAGAACTGGAAGCCTCAAAGGTGAGTCCTAAAAGACTGCAATCAAAATATTTTGATTTGCCCATGTAAGAGGAACTATTCTTCAAACTTATTCACCCTTTGTGATGTACTGTGGATGTCAGTGGCACTGTATATAGTGAAATTTGGAGTAAGGATTATTCATTGGAGAGGATGCAGAGAAGATTTCCTAGATTGAGACCAGGGATGAATGACTTCAGTTATGTGAAGAAACTGGAGTTGTTCTCTTTAGAATAGAGAAGATTAAGGTGAGATTTAATAGAGACAACAAAGAATTGAGGCATTTTGGTAGAGTATAAAGAGAAACAGTTTCTTCTTTCTTCATTCATTTATGGGATGTGGGTGTCCCTAGTTAGGCCAGCTTTTATTGTCCATCTGTAGTTGCCCTTGAGAAGGTGGTGATGAACTGCCTTCTTGAGCCACTGCAGTCCCTGAGGTGTAGGTATATCCACAGTGCTATTAGGGAGGGAATTCCGTGATCTTGACCCAGTGACAGTGATGAAATGGTGATTATATTTCCAAGTCAGGATAATGAGTGGCTTGGAGGGGAACCTCCAGGTGGCAGTGTTCCCAGGTATCTGCTGTCCTTGTCCTTCTAGATGGTAGTGGTCGTAGTTTGGAAGGTGATGTCTAAGGAATCTTGGTGAGTTTCTGCAGTGTCTCTTGTAGATGGTGCACACTGCTGCTGCTGTTCATTGATGGTGGAGGAAGTGAATATTTGTAGACAGGAAGGTCAGTAATTAGAGGACACACATAAAACTGCGCTGTTTGGAAAGAACAGAAGAGTGGCAGGAATTGGATACCTCTTTCACAGAGCCAGTAGAGGCACAATGGGCTGAATGGCCTCCTGTACTGTAGTATTATTCTATGATGTGGAGTTTTTGTTGCACACAACGTTCATTGTTTCTCATTTTGCTTATCCATTTTTCTCCTCACGCGCTCAAAGCCCTTTGTAAATGGGTCTTTGGTCGTGAGTTAAAAAAAAAGCAGACTATTTTTGGAAAGATGAGAAACTTGTAAATGTTGCTGTTCAAGAAGTCTTGGGTGTGCTGGTACAAGGAATGCAGCACATTAGCATGCAGATGCACCAAGCCATTGGGAAGGCAAACTGCTTTATTCTTCTACTCCAATCCCCTTTATTGCAAGAGGATTGGAGTACAAGAATGAAGAAGTTTTGCTACAGTTGTACAGGGTTTTGGTGAGACTGCATCTGGATTGTGTGCAGTTTAGGCCTCCACAACTAAGAAAGCATATGTTTGCCTTGGAGATGGTACAGCGAAGATTTACTAAATTGGTCCCTGGGATGAGCAGGTTATCCTATGATGAGAGGCTGAGTAAATTGGGTTTATATACTCCAGAGTTTAGAGCCACTTTCACTGAAACATACAGAGTTATGAAGGGGTTGTGATAGGGTGAATGCTGAGAGATTGTTTCTATTGTTTAGAGAATCTAAAACACTGGGGGCACAGTCTCGGGGTAAGGGGTCGATCATTTAGGACTGAGATGAAGAGAAATTTCTTCACTCAATGGTTGTGAATTTTTGGAATTCTCAACACCAGAGAAGTGTGGACGCTCCATTGTTGAATATATTTAAAGCTGTGATTGATGGATCTTTGGTCTCGGGGAATTAAGGGATTTGGGGAGCGTGCAGGAGAGTAGAGTTGAAACCTGAGATCAGCCATGACCATATTGAATGATGGAGCAGGCTCGACGGGACATGAAATCTACTCCTGTTCCTATTTGTTGTGTTCTATGAGTGCTCATGAAATTTGTTAGGTTACCTGAATTAAATGTTACCGGAAAAGAAGGCTTTAATACTTATCCAAACTTGGAACTCACTGTTACCTTTCCCAAATATACAATCACATTTTGAATGGATGGAAAGCATAGAGTGCTGCAGGCTGGGCGTCTATAATAGTGAAATTTATTTCACCAACTAAACTGGAAAGTATCACAATAATAAAAAAGCAACAAAGGAGTATCCAAATGGATATTTGCAGTGTCTAGAAAGAGACTGAAATGGTTAATGTGCCCAGCAGGTTAAAGAGCTGAACCATTACCTTGAGACTGAGAAATCGTGCAGGACTGACTTGGAAATGTATGTTGCCGTTCTCAACACTCAGAAAAGTGTGCTGCAGGAAGATGCAGAGAAACTGCGCAAAGAACTGCATGAAGGTAATCAAAAGATGGGAGCTAATAATTTAAAAAGCTGTTATTGTTCGACTGAAAATGTATCCTTGGGATTAGAGTGCAGTTAAGTAGAATCACTGCAGCCTTCAGGAAGAAGAGAAATATGAGAAAGCACTTTCCAATTCTAAAGAATTCACTTGCACATAGCTGTCGTTTTATTTTTCAGCTTCTATATTATTTAGAAAATGGGCCATAAATTACTGGCTTCCAGCATTGGATTTTGGGGGAGGGGGGTACCCCGAAGATGTGCTGGGGAATCCCTCTCGGTGGATCCCGCGTGAGGGTTTACCTGGCAATTATCCAGAAAGGCTAGCTTACCCTGGGCAATTGCGCTGGCTTGGAAACTATTAGATTTGAATTACTAACTTCAGATGGTTCTGCCAGTTTTACACTCGTAGTTAACCTGAAAGAGTTGGAAGGTAAAAGAAGCACTTATACCGTTGGAGAAATTATTTTAAAGACCCAAACGGAGCCCGACCCCCACCCGGGTAAAGTCCCCAAACAAGCATGCCACCTGCTCCCTGGCACCCCCCAACCCCCACACCCACCCAATGTCCGAGTGCCCACCCCTATATTCCATTAATTAATGTAGAAATTTACCTTCACACTTCCAATGGAACCTTTAAACACTCCTGCTTTACGGCAGCTAATGCTGGAAAAAGAGAGGGTCTGTCCTCACTTGCTGAACTCCTTTTGCACTTGGCCACTGAAGCCATCGACGCACTTTGCTTCCTCCATCTTACCTGGCATGGGTCAGGAAGGTCGGGCAAGACAGGCGCTTTTCATGAGCACAAGTAGGTCGCTCCGGAGCGGCAATCTGCTGCTGATTGTTAGGACAATGAAGACAAAAAGAAAACAATGAAGAAGTTAGGACCATTTTTTCTTTCTCTCCTACTTCATCTCTATCTCACCCTGCTCCTATTTATTTATTAATTCAGTCTTTACAGTGCTTCAGACACCCCATTAATACTCAAGGATATAGGCAAGGAATTAAGTACCATCACTAGAGAAGTAGTATTAGACAAACTAATGGGGCTAAAGGCCTCTAGCCCTGATGGCTTGCATCCTAGGATCCTAAAAGAAGTTTTGGGTCAATGTCTGTGTGGAATTTGCACATTCTCCTCGTGTCTGCGTGGGTTTCCTCCGGGTGCTCCGGTTTCCTCCCACAGTCCAAAGATGTGCGGGTTAGGTTGATTGGCCGTGCTAAAATTGCCCCTTAGTGTACTGAGATGTGTAGGTTCGAGGGATTAGTGGGTTAACATGTAGGGGTATGGGGGTAGGGCCTGGGTGGGATTGTGGTCGGTGCAGACTCGATGGGCCAAATGGCCTCTCTCTGCACTGTAGGGTTTCTATGAAGTAGCTACAGAAATAGTGGATTAGTGTAATTTTCCAGAAATCCTTGGATTCTGCAGAAGTACCGGAGGATTGGAAAACTGCCAATGTAACACTCCTATTCAAAAAGGGATTTCCGATTAGCCTAACATCTTTTGTTGGAAATGGAATCCATTATTAAAGAAGTCATAGAGTCAGAGGTTTACAGCATGGAAACAGGTCCTTCGGCCCAAGCTAGTCCCAATTGCCCGCATTTGGCCATGTCCCTCTATACTCATCTTACCCATGTAACTGTCTAAACGCTTTTAAAAAGACAAAATTGTACCCGCCTCTACCACTACTTTTGGCAGCTTGTTCCAGACACTCACCACCCTCTGAAAAATATTGCCCCTCTGGACCCTTTTGTATCTCTCCCCTTTCACCTTAAACCTCTGCCCTCTAGTTTTAGGCTCCCCTACCTTTGGGAAAAGATATTGACTATCTAGCTGATCTATGCCTCATTATTTTACAGACCTCAATAAGATCACCCCTCAACCTCCTACACTCCAGGGAGAAAAATCCCAATCTATCCAGCCTCTCCTTATAACTCAAACCATTAAGCCCTGGTAGCATCCTCTTCGGCGCTCTTTCTAGTTTAATAATATCCTTTCTATAATAGGGTGACCAGAACTGTACACAGTATTCCAAGTGTGGCTGTACCAATGTCTTGTACAACTTCAACAAGGTGTCCCAACTCCTGTATTCAATGTTCTGACCAATGAAACCAAGCATGTTGAATGCCGCCTTCACCACTCTGTCCACTTGTAACTCCACTTTAAAGGAATTATGAACCTGTACCCCTAGATTTCTTTGTTCTATAACTCTCCCCAACACCCTACCATTAACTGAGTAAGTCCTGCCCTGGTTCAATCTACCAAAATGCATCACCTCATATTTATCTAAATTAAACTCTATCTGCCATTCGTCAGCCCACTGGCCCAATCGATCAAGATCCCGTTGCAATCCGAAATAACCACCTTCACCGTCCACTATGCCATCAATCTTGGTGTCATCTGCAAAGTTACTAACCATGCCTCCTAAATTCCCATCCAAATCATTAATATAAATGACAAATAACAACCGATCCCTGAGACACACTGCTGGTCACAGGTCTCCAGTTTGAAAAACAACCCTCTACAACCATCCTCTGGCTTCTGCCATCAAGCCAATATTGTATCCATTTAGCTACCTCACCCTGGATCCCGTGAGATTTAACCTTATGCAACAAACTACCATGCGGTACCTTGTCAAAAGCCTTGCTAAAGTCCATGTAGACACCATCAACTGCGCTGCCCTCATCTACCTTCTTGGTTACCCCTTCAAAAAACTCAATCAAGTTTGTGAGACATGATTTTCCACTCTCAAAACCATGCTGACTGTCCCTAATCAGTCCTTGCGTCTCTAAATACCTGTAGATCCTGTCTCTCAAAATACCTTCCAGCAACTTACCCACCACAAATGTGAGGCTCACCGGCCTGTAGTTGATACTCAAGTGATAGCAGCACATTTGGAAAATCATAATCTAATCAAGCTAGTAATCATGGAAGGGAAATTGTGTCTGCCTGATTTATTAGAGATTTTCGAGGAAGTCTCAACCAGAGTGGATGGAGGGGAACCAGTTAATGTGTGATATTTGGACTTCCAGAAGGCGTTCAACATTCTCACAAAAGGTTAAGTCATACGACAAGAGCCCATGGTGTTGGATGTAGTATATTGGCATGGATAGAGATTTGGCTAATGGGCAGGAAACGGGGAATGGTGATAAGGGGTTCATTTTCGGGTTTGCGATCTGTTACCTACTGGAGTTTCACAGGGATTAGTGTTGGGACCGTGACTGTTTACAATATGTATTAATGACTTGGAGGAAGGAAGCAAATGTACTGTAGTCAAATTTACAGATGACACAAAAATAGTTGGAAAGGCAAGTTAGTTGCAAGAGGGATACAAACGGTTTACAGAGAGATATTGCTAGGTTAAGTATGTGTGCAAAAGTTAGCAAATGGACTATAATGTGGGAAAATGTGAAGTTCGTTTTAGAAGGGAGAACAAAAGAACAGTATTATTTAAATAGAGAAAAACTGCAGGAAGCTGCAACAAAGGCTTGACATATACAGGTGCAGCAGGTAATCAGGAAGGCTTATGGAATATCAGCTCTCATTTCAAGTATAAGAGTAGGGAAGTCTTGCTACAACTGCACAAGATACTGGTGAGACCACATCTGGAGTACTGTGGGCAGTTTTGGTCCTCTTATTTAAGGAAAGATATTATTTCATTGAAGGCAGTTCAGAGAAGGTTCATTAGGATGATCCCCAGTATGTCTTAAAGTTTAAGTTTAAAGTCTATTTAGTAATGTCACAAGTAGGCTTACATTAACACCGCAATGAAGTTACTGTGAAACTCCCCTAGTCGCCACACTCTGGCGCCAGTGCACTGAGGGAGAATTTAGCATGGCCAAACCAGTATGTCTTTCGGACTGTGGGAGGAAACCCGCGCAGACACGGGGAGAACATGCAGACTCAGGAAAGGTTAAACAGGTTGGGACTTTACTCATTGGAATTTAGAAGAATGAGACGTGATCTCATTGAAATATATAGTATTCTTAATGCTGAGAGGATGTTTCCCCTCATGGGAGAGTCTAGGACCAAGACATTGTCTCAGAATAAAGGGGTGCTGATTTAAGGCTGAGATGAGGTGGAATTTCTCTTCTGAGGATTGAGTCTTTGGAACTCCTTGTCGCGGAGAACTGTGGGGGCAGGGTCTTCGATTTTGATCAGTGAGAGATTTGAGGGTTGCGGGGAATGGGCAGGAAAGTAGATGTACAGACTGTTGTTAGCACTGGTTCCTCATAGCGTCAGGGACTCGGGTTCAATTCTGGCCTTGGGTGACTGGTGTGGAGTGGGCACGCTCTCCCCATGCCTGCGTGTTCCAGTTTCCTCCCACACTCCAAAAATGTGCGGGTTAGATTGATTGGTCATGCTAAATTGCCCCCTGGTGTCAGGGGATTAGCAAGGGAAATATGTGGGGTTATGGGGATAGGGCCTGGGTGGAATTGTTGTTGGTGCAGGCTCGATGGGTGGAATGGCCTCCTTCTGCATTGTAGGGACTCTGAATATTTCTCACCTATATGCTGACCCTTATCGACATTATCCAAAGCATGTCAGGTTCAGTATGTAAGCTTGCAATACCCACCACTTTCTACTTCTGCACTGCTTTAAGCTGTCACATTGTTTGTACTACATTAATTTCTAGATGGGCAGAAATTCCCTCCAATCAAAGCCATCATCTTCAGTTCTCACCACAATGTCCATTCCCTAGCCATGGACTCCATCCTTTCTCTGGAAAGTTTCTGAGATTGATCAAGACTGTTCACTAACTTGGTGTCTATTTAGCCCAAGATGACTCATATCTGTTCCATCACAAAGACCGCCTAATTCCACTTCTGTAACATTGCTCCGACTGCCCCACCTTGCCTTTGTTCCCTCTAGAGTAATTCACTATTCTCTGATGACATTCCCTCCAATTTTCTTTTGTGCTGCTGTGCAAATGCAATAACTTAAAGGGACCAACTCATATCTGGCCTGCATGAGAACTTCTGAGCTCCCTTAGAAGGGAACTTTGCTCTCTGGCTGGTTTTCCACCTTCCACACTCCATAAATTTGAGATCATCTGAAACTCTGCTGCCCTATTTTCTGTCCTGTAGCCTTGCTCACCCATTACCACTGTGCTTCTTGACCTACATTTAGCTCCCAGTCTGGCAATGTTTCAATTAAAAAATTTTCATCCCTGTTTTCAGATCTCTCCATGGCATTGTCCCTCCCTATCGCTGTAACCTACTCCAGGCCTATAACTGTCTGAAATCTCAGCATTCTTCCAGTTCTGGACACTTGAAGCACTGCCAGTCGTGCTTTCAGTTACCTAGGCCCTGAACTCTAGGCCTTCCTTCAACCTCTCCACTTCTTTTTCATCCTTTGAGATGTTCTTCGATCTTATCACCTTTGACCAAGTATTTGGTCACATGTCCTAACTTTATCCTGTACAGCTTGAGATCAAATTTTGTTTGCTAACACTCTTGTGAAGCATCATGGGATTTTCTACCCTATTAAAGGCTCTCTATTAATGCCTAAAGTTGTTGTTGTAAATGTGTGGCCTGGTTCACATGA
Source organism: Mustelus asterias (assembly GCF_964213995.1). Taxonomy (NCBI): domain Eukaryota; kingdom Metazoa; phylum Chordata; class Chondrichthyes; order Carcharhiniformes; family Triakidae; genus Mustelus; species Mustelus asterias. The sequence goes on along the minus strand of NC_135812.1, from coordinate 50,908,969 downwards.
CATTTGATTTGGTTTTGAAAGCTGTAGTTCACGGTTTGGTTTGTTTCAATGTGTCCTTCAGTGTGTCATCTTTTGGAGCAAGAGAGACAGCAGCACAACCAGCTGAAACACACATGGCAGCGAGCCAATGACCAGTTCCTCGAATCCCAGCGGCTCCTCATGAGGGATATGCAGCGCATGGAGAACGTTCTCACTTCAGAGCAGCTTCGACAGGTTGAAGAGCTGAAAAAGAAGGAGCAAGTACGAAAGACTTCAAATTTGTGATTTTAATGTTTGGCGGCATGGTGGCACAATGGTTAGCACTGCTGCTTCACAGCGCCAAGGACCCGGGTTCAATTCCCGGCTTGGGCCTGTCGGGTGTTTGCACGTTATCCCCGTGTCTGCGTGGGTTTCCTCCGGATGCTCCGGTTTCCTCCCACAGTCCAAAAATATGCAGGTTTGGTGAATTGGCCATGCTAAATTCCCCCTCAGTGTACCCAAACAGGCACCGGAGTGTGGCAACTGGGGGACTTTCACAGTAATTTAATTGCTTTGTGAATGTAAGTCTACTTGTGACTAATAAATAAACTTGAGAAGGAATGAAAGAAACAAGAGCCTGAGTGTATGTTAGGAAATTCAGCTTCTCAAAACGTTTTGACTATCCTGCTGTTTTCCTGCTTTCTCAATCTTTGAAAGCAAGGAGTAGAAATTCTCGTAAGAGTTTGCAGAAAGTGCAACACCATTTCAATGGCCTCCATGAAGGGCCTGGCAATATCCTTTAAGCAAGTTGCGCCCTTGATTAAAACCAAGTACCCTGGTGTAGTCATTTAAGCTTGCTAGTAGAGAATTAGCTTGATGATGGTGTTCATTGCTTTCAGTTGAGTGAATCATAGATCTTAGAATCATAGAATCCTACAGTGCAAAAGTGGGTCATTCAGCCCATCGAGTCTGCATCAACCACAATCCCACCCAGGTCCTATCCCCACACGCCATGCATTTACCCTAGCTAGTCCCCCTGACACTAAGGGGCAAGTTAGCATGGCCAATCCACCTAAACAGCATGTCTTTCGGACTGTGGAAGTGTTAAGCTAAAGGCAAAATACTGTGGATGCTGGAATCTAAAACAAAAACAGAAAATGCTGGAGAAACTGAGCAGGTCTGACAGCAACTGTGGAGAGAGATTAGAGCCAATGTTTCTAGTCTGAATGACCTTCTGTTGTTTTTGTTTCAGTTGAGTGGTTGTGTTGGTGAAGGTGGAAAGCAGGAATTTCCATCTCATGAGTTGTTTACCTTGTTGGAATATACTTTTGCTGCAATTTTGTACCTGTGTTCACCACGAGCACAAACGGTGACATGGGCACAAAATCTAGTGAGTTGGAAAATGAGAAAATTGCCAACAAGGTCTTGTTTACCGATTCTCCCTACCGGCAATGTAGCGAGGCTTCCATCCAGGAAGGTCAGGAACTTCCATTTCAGTAAATTAGAATATAATTAAAGGTTTTCCCGTCTTGTTGGAGAAATTTTTGATTGCTTTTGCAAAATGCGAACTAGGCAAAGGGAATCCACACTAGTGGGGAGAAGGACATGCCCTGGCACTGCCCCAACCTGGCGGCAGTGCAAGGGGACCCCCCTGGGGTGCTCCATTGGTGGGGATGGGGGGGGTCCCTGTGTGCGTGTTGGACAGGAGGTTCCCCTTCAGCATGAGCTGACAGCCTGTTCCATGGATCCACTGTTCTCTGGGATAAGAATCACTTCCTGGTAGCTAACACAGTTCTGAGTTGTAAGTCTGTGCTTCTCTAAATTATAGAGATCTGGCTCTTTGAATCTGTCTGGCTAACGATGGTGTTTTAAACTGGGGATTAATCTTGTGGTCCCCTGCACCCTTTTGAAAGCCTCCGTGTCAACCAGCATGTGAGAAGAAAAAAACTGAGCGTATGATTCGAACTGAGGTCCAAAATGGAATACTTTTTAAGAAGGTTACCAAAGGAAAACCTCAATGATTGGATTGAGGACCATAGATTATGAACATCCTAAACTTCATCCTTTGCCTGTGCTATTTGCAGACACCAACAAGGGATATGACAAAACGATGCCCTGAGTTGGATGGTAAGTTATCCAATGTTCATGATCACAATGGTTATTCAGTAGTCTTTGCTACATGTGAAGCCCGTGCAGTCGAATACTGGCTGTCAAAGTTTCTTTTTTAAATGGTCATAGAATCCCTAAAGTGCAGAGAAAGCCATTTGGCCCATCGAGTGTGCTATCAATCTCGACAGCATCTTACCCACCCACCATCCCCCCACCCCATTCCTTTAACCACACGCATTTATCCTGCTGATCCCAATAACCTGCACATCTTGGGACACTAAGGGGCAATTTAGAGTGGCCAATCCACCAAATCTGCACATCTTTGAACTATAGGAGGAAACCGGAGCACCCAGAGCATGATGGCCACATGAATGAGGTGCCAGCATATACCCAGTGTCCATGGAACCAGAGATAAGAAAGAAGTTAATTTCTTCAGGGCAAGGACAAAGATTAATGCCCAGGAAATCCATCGAATCCAAGTAGATCAGGCAGAAGTGGAAGAGAAGAGTAACAAGCGAGTAAAACATTCCCTACTTTAATTGGATTTGTTAATTGGTCAGTGAAATAAACTGAAGTTACGTTAACAAGTCTGCAATTCTACCTCCAGTCTCCCAGCTTCAATGGGATGTGTGGTGATCATTCTGGCATTCACTGAATCGAGGAAGGAACAACTATTGTTATTAATGGTCAACTGGTAAAGGATGCTTTTAGCATTTGTATCAGTCAACTTTAAAATAGCTCAGACCTTAGTCCTCTGATCTAATGTATGTCCTAAATTTCTAGCACATTTTAAAATGAAGTTACTATACAGATTCATCAGCCAGTAGAGTTATGTGGAAAGCTTTGAAACAAGCTACTGATCATTTCTGTTTCCTTGAAGTATTAATGGTGCCATTTTGGCTTTAGCTATTGTGTGTCTCAGTCTAATTAATGTGAACTTGATTGCAATGGTTTAACACCATGCCCTATTTCAGTTACTAGGTTAGGAGTCTTGCTCAAAGTCTATGCAGGTTTATGCTTTGTTCTGAGTTTCACTCTTGAACACGGGAGTTTTGCACTGTTACTGTTTACTGGCTGCATTGTGAAGATGAGTATGTTGCCTCATGAATAGACATATTCTGATGTAAGCATTCCTGTTTCAGGCAGAAGATGAACGGCAGAGTCTCAAAAAAGTCAAAGAAAGGAAGCAGCTGGAGACTGAGGAAGAAGGATCAGCAATGAGCTCCCAGTCACGTGTGGAATCTCCTGCCAAATCTCTCGGTGTCTTAGATGTTGAAGAGGGGGTCAGTTCTGGAACTCTTCTACAATGATGGTTATATAGCATTTTAGGGCATTTCTAGGTGATTGTACAAGTTCTGGTAGCAATTATAGGTGAATGGGAGCTCCTGAAATACCTCAGTATGAGTACACCACACGGTAAGATGAGATTCATACAGACAAGGAAGGTTGCTGGTCAGTCCCTTGCTGTGTACTGAGTTAATTCATGTTAGCTGAGGCACAGCGAGAGTACTAAACTCAGACTCGACTTCTTCAGGGTAGGTTTTGATTTGATTTATTATTGTCACATATATTGGTATACAGTGAAAAGTATTGTTTCTTGTGCGCTATGCAGACCAGGCATGCCGTTCATAGAGAAGGAAAGGAGAGAGTGCAGAATGTAGTGTTATAGTCATAGCTAAGGTGTAGAGAAAGATCAGCTTAATGCAAGATAGGTCCATTCAAAAGTCTGATGGCAGCAGAGAAGAAGCTGTTCTTGAGTCAGTTGGTACGAGACCTCAGACTTTTCCCTGACGGAAGACGGTGGAAGAGAGTATGCCTGGGGCGCATGGGGCCCTTAATTATACTGGCTGCTTTTCCGAGGGAACGGGAAGTGTAGACAGAATCAATGGATGGGAGGCTGGTTTGTGTGATGAATTGGGCTTCATTCACTACCCTTTGTAGTTTCTTGTGGTCTTGGGCAGAGCAGGAGCCATACCAAGCTGTGATACAACCAGAAAGAATGCTTTCTATGGTGCATCTGTAAAAGTTGGTGAGAGTCATAGTGGACATGCCAAATTTCCTTAGTCTTCTGAGAAAGTAGAGGCGTTGGTGGGCTTTCTTAACTATAGTGTTGGCATGGGGGGACCAGGACAGGTTGTTGGTGATCTGGACACCTAAAACTTGAAGCTTTCGACCATTTCTACTTCATCCCCATTGATGTAGACTGGGGCATGTTCTCCATTACGTTTCCTGAAGTCGATGACTATCACCTTCGTTTTGTTGACGTTGAGTGAGAGATTATTGTTGTCACACCAGATTCAACTAGGGTGGAAAGTATGTCTGACTACGGTGATTAGCACGCAATATTCCTGATCGCTGCCCATGGACTTGCAGATAGTGAGGAACATTGTCAGAGGCTACAGAAGGATATAGGCTGGAAATTTGGGCAAAGAAATGGCAGATGGAGTTCAATCCAGATAAATACGAAGTGATGCATTTTGGTAGAACTAACGTAGGGGGGAGCTATACGATAAATGGCAGAACCATAAAGGGTGTAGATACGCAGAGGGACCTGGGTGTGCAAGTCCACAGATCCTTGAAGGTGACGTCACAGGTGGAGAAGGTAGTGAAGAAGGCATATAGCATGCTTGCCTTTATAGGACGGGGCATAGAGTATAAAAGTTGGGGTCTGATGTTGCGGTTGTGTAGAACGTTGGTTCGGCCGCATTTGGAATACTGCGCCCAGTTCTGGTCGCCAGACTACCAGAAGGACGTGGAGGCTTTAGAGAGAGTGCAGAGGAGGTTTACCAGGATGTTGCCTGGTATGGAAGGGCTTAGTTATGAGGAGAGATTGGGTAAACTGGGGTTGTTCTCACTGGAAAGACGGAGGATGAGGGGTGACCTAATAGAGATGTATAAAATTATGAAAGGGTTAGATAGGGTGAACGGTGGGAAGCTTCTTCCCAGGTCGGTGGTGACGTTCACAAGGGGTCATAGGTTCAAGGTGAAGGGGGGGGGGGGGAGGTTTAACACGGATATCAGAAGGACGTATTTTACACAGAGGGTGGTGGGGGCCTGGAATGCGCTGCTGGGCAAGGTGGTGGAGGCAGACACACTGGGAACATTTAAGACTTATCTAGATAGCCACATGAACGGAGTGGGAATGGAGAGATACAAAAGAATGGTCTAGTTTGGACCAGGGAGCGGCGCGGGCTTGGAGGGCCGAAGGGCCTGTTCCTGTGCTGTATTGTTCTTTGTTCCTTGTTCTTATTAACATCTGTTGACAAAACACTTGTGGATGTTTGCTGAGGGTAGAATTAGGAACTGATTATAATACCTCCCAAGACCTAAAAGACTTAAATTTGCACTTGTGGAATGTCCATTTAGGTTGTGATAACAGAGGGCTCCCAATATCTACAGATTCATAGAATGGCTACAGCACAGAAGGAGGCCATTAGGCCCATTTAAAAAAAAATAATTTACAGGATGTGACTGTTGCTGGCTGGTCCAGCATTTATTGCCCATCCCTAGTTGCCCTTGAGAAGGGTGGTGGTGAGCTGCCTTCTTGAGCCACTTTCATTCCCCATTGAGCCCCTGCCGTCTCGGCTCTGAAGAGCAATTTAGCTAGACCTAATTCCCCACACTTAACCCACAGCCCTGTAATTGGTTTCCCTTTAATTACATACAAACGTACAATATAATTGTACATATGAACATATGAATTAGGAAGAGTAGGCCACTTGGCCCTTCGAACCTGCTCCACCATTCAAAGAGATCATGCAGATCTGATTGTAACTTCAACCCTTCATTCTTACTGTCCCAATAACCCTTTGTTAATCAAGAATCTATCTAATTATGCCTTAAAAATATCCAAAGATTCTGCTTCCACCAACTTTTGGAAAAGAGCGTTCCACAGACACTCAACCCTCAGAGAAAATATTCATCTCTTAAATGAATGATCCCTTATTTTTAAATATTGCCCCCTAGTTCCCGATTCTCCTACAAGAGGAAACACCCTCTCTACATCTACTTTGCCAATAGCCCTCAGGATCTTAAAGGGTCCAGTCAAGTCACCTCTTACTCTTCTAAATTCCAGTGAATACAAGTTTAACCTGTTTAACCTTTTCTCATCAGAAAACCGACTCATTCCTGGTATTTGTCAAGTAAACCTTCCCTGCTTCTAACGCATTTACGTCTTTTCTTAAAGCAGGAGACCAATACTGTACACAATACTCCAGATGTGGCCTCATAGAATCATAGAATCCTACAGTGCAGAAGGAGGCCATTTGGCCCACCGTGTCTGCACTGACCACAATCCTCAAACCCCCATGCATTTATCCTAGCTAGTCCCCCTGATACTAAGGGGCAATTTAGCACGGCCAATCCACCTAACCCGCACACCTTTGGACTGTGGGCAGAAACCGGAGCACCCGGAGGAAACCCACGGGGAGAATGTGCAAACTCCACACACACAGTGACCCAAGCCGAGTCCCTGGCGCTGTGAGGCAGCAATGCTAACCACTATGTACCGTGCCGCCTCACACCAGTGTCCCATATAACTTGAAGCATAACCTCCCTACTTTTGTAATCAATCCCCTCACAAACAGTAACGTTCTATTAGCTTTCCTGTTGAACCAATTCCATTTTGAAAGTCACGATTGCACATGCCTCTCAGGCAGTGCACTCCAGGTCGTAACCACTCCTGCATAAAAACGTTTTTCCTTTTCTTACCTTTGTTATCTTTGGTTCTTTTGCCAATCACTAATTCTGTGTCCTCTGGTTCTTGACTTCTGCCAATGAAAACAGTTTGTTACTATTTACTCTGTCTAAACTCCTCATGATTTTGAATATCTTTATCAAATCTCCTCTTAACTTTTTCCTTAAGAACAGCCCCAGCTAATTCAATTAATCCATGCAACTGAAGCCCTTTGAACTATTCTCGTGAATCTTTTCTACACTCTATAAAGCCTTCACACCCTCCTTACACTGTGGAATTGGTATCAATACTCCAATTGAGGCCAAACTCATTTTTATAAAGGGTTACCATAACTTGCTTACTTTAGTACATCTGTCTCTTCTTATAAAGTCCATTGTTTTTAAAGTATAATGAACCTAACCAATGAATCCCACTGTGGAAAAGCAATTCACAGACTACTTTTGCTTGGACCATTTTGGTACTGCAATTTTTAAAAATTCTAGTTTCATTGAATGAAAATTGCTGTGCTGTATACCAACCCAAAATTGTATTATTTAGACTTTTTTTTACACTTCCCAAATTACCTTTCACACTTGATCTCTTCACACATTACTGATTTGATAACTCATGGCCCAATATCTCATCATCTTCAGACCCTCAGTTTAATGTTTCATCAAAAGATGGCACTTTTGAGAGTGCCACACAAGTCTGTGGTGTGAGAATGTTTTTTTTAAAATCACTTATGGGATGTGGGTGTCACTGGCTAGGCCGGCATCTATTGCCCATCCTTGATTGCCTTCGAGAAGGTGGTGGTGAGCTGCTGCCTTGAACTGTTGCAGTCCCAGTGTGGATGCACCCACAGTTCTGTTCGGGAGGGAGTTCCAGGATTTTAGCCCAGCGACAGTGAAGGAGCGGCGATACATTTCCAAGTCAGGATGGTGAGTGGCTTGGAAGGTAATTTCCAGGTGGTGGTGTTCCCAATTGTCTGCTATCCTTGTCCCTGTAGATGGTAGCAGTCGTAGGTTTGGAAATTTAACACACCTTTGTGGTGAGAGCTATCACTGAGCAATGGCTGGCATCTTGTGTTAAATATGGTTGACATGTTATCTCCTGAGTGACTAAAGACATTGTTCACTAGACTGGCATTGTAGGAATGACAAAAATGCTAAGATGCTGTGGAAATGCGATTTATGTAGATTAGAAACAATGCAGTTTGTCATTTCAAACTTTTCCAATTAATTTTGTGTTTTTTCCAGATTTGTGGAAATAGCATACATGGTTCTGTACAGTCCTTGGACTCTGATTTGTCAGCATCAATGGCAGGTCCTGCTTTGAAACAGGATGATGAGCCATTTCGAGAGGGCTTACGAAGGGTACAGTCCACTGACAGTCTTGGCACATCAGGCTCCTTGCAATCAAAGAGCTTAAGTTGTGGACACAAAACGAAATCGGCAGGAAATCTGGACGAGTCGGACTTTGGGCCATTGGTTGGAGCAGACTCTGTTTCTGAGAACTTTGATACAGTCTCAGTTGGCTCTTTCCAGATGTCTGGTTCCTTCATACTGACAAAAGATCAAGAAAAAGCAATTAAAGCACTCACACCCGAGCAAGAGGAGACGGCTTCTCTTTTGTCGAGTCTTACGCAAGTAGTAGATGGTGCTCCCAGTGGGTACAGAATGGTCAGTGAGAAAGAATGGAATTTACTACAACAAGAGGTGAGTATTTTAAATGCTAATTTTTAACTTATACATCTGTCAAACATTCATGTGGCCTCATGTTCACTTTATATCCTGCTTACAGTCTTGTGATGCCCTCAAGCCTATCACTGTTTCCTTAAGCATAATAGTATTAAAAAGAATGCTGATTTCAGAACAAAATCTCTGTATAAATGCTGTAGTTGATGACTATTGTTTTGGCTATTACTGTTTCACCTTTCTACTAACACTTTAACCTTATGGACAAAGGAAAAAATGACATACTATTTCCTGCAAACTGAGCCAGGTAACGTTATGTCTGTCTTGGGGTAGGACAGCCCCAAGACTGACCATTACCCTTTTTACCATCCTACACTGGACTCTGACCACCATGTTCCCTTGATTGCTCTCTCATAAGTTTTCAAAAGTAATAGCTATAGAAAAGTTGTAAGCCCATAACATGTGATTCTCAATACAATATTCACCTTGTTCCAAAAAAGGTCTTATCCAAAAAAGGATTCTATTAAGAATCCTTTTGACCATATCTGTGCTGAAACATTGTGAGCAATAACCCCCTGTTGAATCAATGTGAGGTGATTCATTTTGGTAGGACAAATTTAAATGTGGATTACAGGGTCAAAGTAGGGTTCTGAAGACTGTGGAGGAACAGAGAGATCTTGGGGTCCATTTCCACAGATCTCTAAAGGTTGCCACTCAAGTGGATAGAGCTGTGAAGAAGGCCTATGGTGTGTTAACTTTTATTAACGGGGTTGGAGTTTGAGCCGTGGGGTTATGCTGCAACTGTACAGGACCTTGGTGAGACCACATTTGGAATATTGTGTGCAGTTCTGGTCACCTCACTATAAGAAGGATGTGGAAGTGCTGGAAAGAGTGCAAAGGAGATTTAGCAGGATGCTGCCTGGTTTGGAGGGTAGGTCTTATGAGAAAAGGTTGAGGGAGCTAGGGCTGTTCTCTCTGGAGCGGAGGAGGCTGAGGGGAGACTTAATAGAGGTTTATAAAATGATGAAGGGGATAGATAGAGTGAACGTTCAAAGACTATTTCCTCGGGTGGATGGAGCTATTACAAGGGGGCATAACTATAGGGTTCATGGTGGGAGATATAGGAAAGATGTCCGAGGTAGGTTCTTTACGCAGAGAGTGGTTGGGGTGTGGAATGGACTCCCTGCAGTGATAGTGGAGTCAGACACTTTAGGAACATTTAAGCGGTTATTGGATCGGCACATGGAGCACACCAGGATGATAGGGAGTGGGATAGCTTGATCTTGGTTTCAGATAAAGCTCGGCACAACATCATGGGCCGAAGGGCCTGTTCTGTGCTGTACTGTTCTATGTTCTATGAATCACCGCAGCTGCAAGTAGCCTAACAAAACAAGGAGCTGCTGTTCACAGGAATGCACAAATTCTTCACCGTCTTCCCATATAACCAAAATGGTGCTGGAACATGGCAACTTATTGCAAGCTGTGCCCAGCATACCCTCTAATCAAATCAGTTTTTTCTGAATTTTTGGGATTCCAAAGGCAGATTTCCTCCTCGGGTGATATTCTCTTTAAAATATAGTAATCAAGTTTCATTGAAGTCTTTTCCCTGAAGAACTAATTTACACCAATATTTAAAAGACATGATGCAGTTAGTATTTGAATTATATGCATCAACATCACTGCTGGTCACCATCTGGGACAAATGGTTTGTGTTGGAAATATGGATATCTTGAGACTTCCACATGTTGTTTTTATGTTCACAAAAGTAGAATATTTCTTCAAAATTGGTTTTGAGGAACTTTTTTAAATCACATTGTTCTTTTTAAAAAAACAATTTTCAAATTATGTGTTTGATCACAGTAACATTTATTAAAAAGATTGTCATTAGGAATTCAGTCAAATGTAAAAATGTGTAAATCAAATGAAAAAAATTGCTTAAACTTATCAAGAATTAATGCAACTAAATACATTGTAGGTTTAATTATATTGTAGGTACAATATGAAACCAACACATAACCAGCAACTGAGTATGAGTAATTGTGTACAATTTTGAAATTTGAACTACTGCATAGTACTGGAGTAAGTAGTATTTCTAACAATGTTATTGTTCCAATATTGTGGCATCCTCAGAATCAGTCTCCTTGAAGAGTACCCAGTCAGTTGGTAGGAATGTAAGAATGATTTTCATATATGTGACTCTGTATATTGATTTATATCTCCATTGAATCATTTCTAACATCTCTCCTCCCTTTTTCCCCTCTTCTCAATCTACCCCGACATAAACTCTTGGGACAGGAGTTAATTTTTGTAAATTAAATGTCCTGCTTTACAATTCTAGTCCAGCTAGTGGACTTTTTGTCAATATCGATACTATTAGGACTCAGTGATATCCTTTGTTTAAATTAAGAAAAGCTATTTGAAGGTTAAGACTTTTACTGTCTGAATTCATCAGAAAAAATGCAGCACGGTAAGGCTCCCGTAAGGTGAAAGGTAGTGTCATAAAAATCATACAGTGAGTTATTGATCTCTGTCATACTGTTATGGAAAGGTGATCGATAGGAGCCAAGTGCTGTCCAAGGTAGAGGGGAATGATGAGAAAAGTCAAAGGGTTTTTGACCTGGCCCACTTTTGGAGTGATCTATTAGCTATGTCAACACATTGGTAGAAAGACTAGCACCTCATTGACCTGTTTGCTGAGATGTGGAAGGTGATCTAAGGATATATTGGACATACATTGCTGCAGCAAGGTGAACTCATCTTCCTGAGTGGGAATCAGCAACGTATTTTTACAATTATTTATTTCTGCTTCTATTTATGCATGCTCTTGGTTGCTATCGACCCTTTTTCCCTGCAGGTACAGAATGCTGGAAACAAGCTGGGTCGCCGCTGTGATATGTGTTCAAATTATGAAAAGCAGCTTCAAGGAATTCAAGTACAGGAGGCAGAGACCCGTGACCAAGTGAGACTGACTGTTGTGTGGGATTTAATTTGTTAGTCCTCTGCAGTATGAGCAACTCTTCTGGTATATCTCTGCTCCAAATCTAATGAGAAACATTCAGATAGGGTATCATTGACTATCGTTTTGTACTGTTTTCTGTCTGAATCATTATATACTATTTCTTGTACCAAGTGCTGGTAAATGGGATTAGGTGGGAGGACAGGCCAGGTGTTTCTCGCATGTCGATGGGCTGAAGGACCCTTTCTACATTGTATGATTCTATGGTGTCCATTATGGAACAGTGAACCTTTTAGCTGTTTGGTCAGAGATGCTGGTTAATTTTCTTTCTCCAGTTGATATAAATCTTTAAACCCGTTATTTTATCCTTTTATAATTTAATATTTACTTTGTTTATACAAATCATATTACATAAAATCTTCATCCTTAATTTTGTTTCTCTTTGATTACTTTTCACTGAATTACATGCCTCCCAGTCATGTGCCTTCATATAGCTGCATGGTGCTTTGACAGTTTAGCTCTGTTAGCTTCTATCCCATAACAAACTCAAAACACTTCACACAAAAGAAATTCTCAAACTTCACCCCAATTACGTTTCCTTCTCTTTTCCACAAATGCTCCACTGAATCTCCTGGACCGTGAGTTGGATTATTTACCACATCCTTCAGGTAGAACCCACCCAAACCTCTTTTTACCCAAATTTCATGACTGAGACCCAGCCCGCTGATACTCCTGCCATCCCACCCCAATTCAATTTTGAAGACGTGATGCAATTGTGATCTTATGAGCAAACCCTCATCAAAGCTTTTGTTACTTCCAGACTCAAGAATTCCTCCTAGCCACCATCCCATCTCACTCTCCATATACCTAAACTTCCAAAACTGTGCTGCCCTAACTCACGCTAAGCCCCATTTACTGATCAGCCATCTGTTCGCTGGCAACATCTTGATTTTTAAAGTTTTTAGCCAATCCATGATATTGCTCTTCCCTGTCTCTTTGATCTCCTCCAACGTTACAACACTCGGAGGACCCTGTATTCCTCTAACTCCAGCTTCTAATGTATCTTCACGTCCTTCATCCCACTGCTATCTGCTGAATTCCCTCTCTAAATCTGTCTCGCCTCCTGTAAGATGCTCCATGAAACTTTAGCCCCATCCTAATATCTCCTCCCTTTAACTCGATGTCAAATTTTGTTTGATAATATTCTTGTGAAACAGCTTAGGGCATTTTACTGTGTTAAATACACTATATAAATACAAGTTGTTGCTGAGGAGATATCCCAAGATCTGAAAAGAGAAACAGCTGGAGTGCTGTTAGCACCCTTTGGTTAAAAAGTGGGAGTGATTGAGCTGATGATCGCAGTGTTTGAGTTGATAAAATCTTTACCTGGTAGCAGTTAAAATAATTCTGCTTCTGATTTGCTCCAAACAAACATAAGCTTGTAAGTCATTACCAATAACAACAAAACCGGAAGTAAGTAAACATTCATTTGTACAAATAAGATAGTTCACAATGCAAAATTGTGTGTTAAATCCGTGATGACTCCCATTCTGTATTTCTCTGCTTGTTCTACACTTAAATAAATGGTACATTTTTAATGAGTGTGCTGTAAAATAAGAGCTCTCTAATTCTCTCTCCTGCGCGCTCTCCCTTTGGGTGCTCTCTCCACACACAACATCAGATACTTCTGTCCACTTAGATCATTGACCTCCTATTCCCCAGAAGACACTGAGTATAAAAATAATTGAAATCATATTGTCTTGTGCTTAAAAGTGATTCTATGGATTGGATTCTTTCAGATGTTGTGTCTGTCTGATTAACTCTATAGGTAAAGAAGCTCCAAGTGATGCTGCGTCAGGCCAATGAACAGCTGGAGAGAACAATGAAGGAGAAACAGGAGCTGGAGGATTATGTCAAACAGAGCTCTGATGACACAAGTAGCCAGGTACCTGGTACCAAACATTTCTGATACTTGTAATTAGATCCAGAACTTGTGATGTGCTGATAAAGTTCTGCTTATGTAGTAGGTGTGTCATTTAAATCAGGTTTATGCAACATTGAGCAGCATAATGGAGCACATTCTAGATATTTAGTCCTTGGATCTCAGCACTTTGAACAATTTTAATAAAACAAACAAGCAGCAGTAAAAGATATTGCAGGATGTCACTAACTCCCGTTGTTGTGGAGCTGTGTTACGACTGAAGATGAATTACAAAGATCTATTGAAGAGACTAATTCAGTTTGCAGTATGTAACAGCATCATCCCCCCTCCCCTCCAGTAAAACAACATGAATATAACAGCATAAAACCGACCATACGGTTAAGATTTTAAGTATTGGAAGACAGGACCTCAAAGGTAGTAATCTCTGTACAACTCCCAGTGCCACTTAGAAGTGAGTACAGAAATAGGCAGATTGTGGAGAAATGGTGGGTTTGAGATGCCTGGCGAATTGGGACTAATTCTGGTGGAAGATGGGAACTGTATAAACCGAATATGTTGTGCCTCAACAGGGCTGGGACCAATATTGTGGTGGGAATCTTTGTTAATGCTGTTGGGCAAAGTTTAAATAGTTTAGGGAATGGGAATCTGAACATCAGAAGGAAGAAAAGCTGGAAACGAAAGGCAGGAAATTAGTAAGCAAGTGTGGAAGGCAGCTCGAAAAGGCCAGAAAATACATAGCAAAGGCGTTGTCTAGTGATTAATCGTATATATTTCAAGATAGGGAGTCTAGTGGATAAGACAGATGAGCTGAGAGCACAGATAGACACTTGGAAATGTTGGGGGGAGAATCTCCAACAAAAAAATCTAAGTGTCAAATTTGCATGAAAACTGGAGTTTTTTCAGTGGGAGTTTAAAAATGAATCTCCCACACTCTGTGCACTGCAAGTGCACTAGTGTGATTCACATTAAAAAGCTGTGGGCGGGGCCTATCCCTGCTGGAGAGGCCTGAGGCATAGCACTGAGTGGGCCACTGCGCATGCTCCGATCTGTTTCTATGAGATCCCCCTTCATTCTTCTGAACTCCAGCGAATATAATCCTCGATCTCTCATATGTCAGTGGCGCGATCCCGAGAATCAGATTAGAACATAGAACATTACAGCGCAGTACAGGCCCTTCGGCCCTCGATGTTGCGCCGACCAGTGGTACCAATTTAAAGCCCCTCTAATCTACACTATTCCAATATCATCCATATGTTTATCCAATAACCACTTGAACTCTCTCAACGTTGACGAGTCCACCACTGCTGCAGGCAGGGCATTCCATGCCCTTACTACTCTCTGAGTAAAGAACCTACCTCTAACATCTGTCCTATATCTCTCACCCCTCAATTTAAAGCTATGTCCCCTTGTGCTAGCCAACACCATCCGAGGAAAAAGGCTCTCACTATCCACCCTAACTAATCCTCTGATCATCTTGTATGCCTCTATTAAGTCACCTCTTAACCTTCTTCTCTCTAACGAAAACAACCTCAAGCCCCTCAGCCTTTCCTCATACGATTTTCCCACCATACCAGGCAACATCCTGGTAAATCTCCTCTGCACCCTTTCCAACACTTCCACATCTTTCCTATAATACGGCGACCAGAACTGTACGCAATACTCCAAATGCGGCCGCACCAGAGTTTTGTACAGTTGCAGCATGATCTCCTGGCTCCGAAACTCAATCCCTCTCCCAATAAAAGCTAACACACTGTACGCCGCCTTAACAACCCTATCAACCTGGGTGCCAACTTTCGGGGATCTATGCACATGGACACCCAGATCCCTCTGTTCATCCACACTACCAAGTATCTTACCATCAGCCCAGTACTCTGTATTCCTGTTACTCCTTCCAAAGTGAATCACCTCACACTTTTCCGCATTAAACTCCATTTGCCACCTCTCAGCCTAGCTCTGCAGCTTATCTATGTCCCTCTGTAACCTGCCACTTCCCTCCGCACTGTCTACAACTCCACCGACTTTAGTGTCATCCGCAAATTTACTAATCCATCCTTCCACGCCCTCATCCAAGTCATTAATAAAAATGACAAACAGCAGTGGCCCCAAAACACATCCTTGCGGTACACCACTAGTAACTGAACTCCAGGATGAATATTTCCCATCAACCACCACCCTTTGTTTTCTTACAGCTAGCCAATTCCTGATCCAAACCACTAAATCACCCTCAATCCCATGTGTCCGTATTTTCTGCAAAAGCTTACCATGGGGAACCTGATCAAAGGCTTTGCTGAAATCCATATACACCACATCAACCGCTTTACCCTCATCCACCTCTTTGGTCACCTTCTCAAAGAACTCAATAAGGTTCGTGAGGCACGACCTACCCTTCACAAAAGCGTGCTGACTATCCCTAATCAAATTATTCCTTTCTAGGTGATTATAAATCCTATCTCTTATAATCCTTTCCAATACTTTGCCCACAACAGAAGTAAGGCTCACCGGTCTATAATTACCAGGGTTGTCCCTACTCCCCTTCTTGAACAAGGGGACAACATTTGCTATCCTCCAGTCTTCTGGCACTGTTCCTGTAGACAATGACGACACAAAGATCAAAGCCAAAGGCTCTGCAGTCTCCTCTCTAGCCTCCCAGAGAATCCTAGGATAAATCCCATCCGGCCCAGGGGACTTATCTATTTTTACCCTTTCCAGAATTGCTAACACCTCCTCCTTATGAACATCAATCCCATCCAGTCCAACAGCCTGCATCTCAATACTCCCCTCAACAACACTGTCCCTCTCCAGTGTGAATACCGACGAAAAATATTCATTTAGTGCCTCTCCTATCTCTTCAGACTCCACGCACAACTTCCCACTCCTGTCCTTGACTGGCCCTAATCTTACCCTCGTCATTCTTTTACTCCTGACATACCTATAGAAAGCTTTAGGGTTTTCCTTGATCCTACCTGCCAAAGACTTCTCATGTCCCCTCCTGGCTCTTCTTAACTCTTTCTTTAGGTCCTTCCTGGCTAACGTGTAACTCTCAAGCGCCCTAACTGAGCCTTCACATCTCATCTTAACATAAGTCTCCTAGTAAACTTTCTCTGAACTACCTCTATAGCAAGAACATCCTTCCTCAGATAAGGAGATCAAACTGCACACCTTGGCCTCACCAAGACCCTGTATAATTGCAGCAAGAGGTCCCTGCTCCTGCACTTGAATCCTCTCACTATGAAGGCCAACATTTGCCTCCTTCACTGTCTGTTGCAACTGCATGCTTACCTTCAACGACTAGTATACAAGGACACCCAGATCTTGTTGCATGTTCCCCCCTCTCTAAATTTATAGACATTCAGATAATCTGCCTTCCTGTTTTTGCTACCAAAATGGATAATCTCCTATTTTTCCACATTATACTCATAGAATCATAGAAACCCTACAGTGCAGAAAGAGGCCATTTGGCCCATCGAGTCTGCACCGACCACAATCCCACCCAGGCCCTACCCCCATATCCCTACATATTTACCCGCTAATCCCTCTAACCTACGCATCTCAGGACTCTAAGGGGCAATTTTTAGCATGGCCAATCAACCTAACCCGCACATCTTTGGACTGTGGGAGGAAACCAGAGCACCCGGAGGAAACCCACGCAGACACGAGGAGAATGTGCAAACTCCACACAGTGACTCATCTGCAATGCATTTGCCCATTCACTCAACTTGTCCAAATCACACTGAAGCATTTCTATATCCTCTTCATAGCTCACCCACCTACTCAGATTTCTGTCATCTGCACATCTGGAGATAATACATTTAGTTCCATCATCTAAATGGGGCGGCACGATGGCACAGTGGTTAGCACTGCTGCCTCTCAGCGCCAGGGATCCGGTTCGACTCCAGTCTTGAGTGACTGTCTGTGTGGAGTTTGCACGTTCTCCCTGTGTCTGCATGGGTTTTCTCAGGGTTCTCCAGTTTCCTCCCACAGTCCAAAAATGTGCAGGTTAGGTGGATTGGCCATGTTAAATTGCCCTTCAGTGTCAGGGGGGTTAGCAGGGTAGATACGTGGATTTATGGAGATAGGGCCTGGGAGGGGTTGTTATCGGTGCAGGTTCGATGGGCCAAACGGCCTCAATCTGCACAGTAGGGATTCTATGATGATTCTAAATCATCAGTATGCATTGTGAATAGCAGGGGAGCTAGCACTGAACTAGTGATACTACCCACTAGTATCAAGGGGAGAGCATCTTGGTGATAGTGATCATTTTTGAATTAGGTTTAATGTAAATATGGAAAAGAATAAAGATAGATCTAGAGTAAAAATTAAAATTCGAGCAAGGTCAATTTTACTAAACTAAGGTATGATTTAGTTGAGTCCAGAAGGTTGTAATGTGCATAATTAGAAGATGAGGTGTTGTTCTTCTAGTTTGTGTTGGGCATTACTGGAGCATCGCAGCAGGCCGAGGAGGGACATCTGGGCGTGAGAGCAGAATTAAAATGGCACTCAGCCATACGGTTGGATCATGCTTGCGGACAATAATTCATTACATTTATCCCTTTTCAATTCTGTAGAAGGGTCATATGGACTCAATTTTAACTCTGTTTCTCTCTTCACAGATGCTGGACCTGCTGAGTTTATCCAGCATTTTCTGTTTTGCTTTGATTTCCAGCATCTGCAGTATTTTGGTTTTATAGGGAAATGTGAACGCTCTACACATCATTTCCAGTCCTGTCTGGCTATAGGTGTGGTGCTGCATGTCTGCTAATGTACTTGTTTAAAAAGGGTGGAAGGAATAAACCAATTAATTATAGACCAGTCAACCTAACCATAGTGTAGGGCAAATAATTGAAAACATTTCTGAGGACAGTAAATATAGAAATTCTCAGAGGCATGGCTTTAAGAGAAGGTAGTGCCTGTTTAACACGATTGAAATTTTTCAACAAGGTTAACAAGTGTCCCCATGAAGTAAGCATATCCTGTAACGTTTGATTTTTCAGTCACAGGCTGTGACTGAGTATCGCTGAGATTAGGAGCTTGTGTCGGGAGCAGCAAGTGCAAGTTTACCAAGACAAAAAGTACTCATCTTTATTCTTTATTCATCGTTTTACTCCCTCTTTTCTTCTCTGGAAATTGCCGGTTCCTTGTTGAGATGCAGCTTCAGGCTACTAGCAGTTCCTGATGTCTTGCTTGGGAACTTCAGCAGAGAGTGTTGGCAGGCTATTTAAACATGGGGCTGAAAGATAGGCGAGGCGTTCAAACTTATTTGTTTTCTCATGCAACAACCACACTTGTGTTTCCAGCAGTGATCAGGTGCAGAAACTCTGGCCATTTGATATTCTTTCACTTAATGTGGCACCAACTGTAGCACACCAGGTGAGAGGGGAAAGATACAAAAGGCTCCAGAGAGGCAGTTTTTTTCACACAAAGGGTGGTGAGTGTCTGGAACGAGTTGCCAGAGGTAGTAGTAGAGGCTTTTTAAAAGACAAACTTGCACCCACCTCTACTACTACCTCTGGCAATTCGTTCCAGACACTCACCACCCTCTGTGTGAAACAAATTGTCCCTCTGGACACTTTTACATCCCTGCCCTCTCACCTTAAACCTGCGCCCTCTAGTTTTAGACTCTCCTACCGTTGGGAAAAGATGTTGACTATCTACCTTATCTATGCCCCTCATGATCTCATAGAGGTCTACAAAATAACCCCTAAGTCTCCTACACTCCAGGGAAAAAGAATTCCCAGTCTATCCAGCCTCTCCTTACAACTCAAACCAGTAAGTCCCGGTAGCATTTCTAGTAAATTTTTTCTGCACTCTTTCTATAATAGGGTGACCAGAACTGTACACTGTATTCCAGTGTGGCCTTACCAATGTCTTGTACAACTTCAACAAGGCGTCCCAACTCCTGTATTCAATGTTCTGACCAATGAAACCAAGCATGCCAAATGCCGCCTTCACCATCATGTCCTCCTGTGACTCCACTTTCAAGGAGCTATGAGCCTGTACCCCTGGATCTCTTTGTTCTAGAACTCTCCCAATGCCCTACCATTAACCTGCCTTGGTTCGATCTATCAAATGCATCACCTCGCATTTATCTAAATTAAACTCCATCTGCCATTCACCAGCCCACTGGCCCAACTGATCAAGATCCCGTTGCAAGCTTAGATAACCTTCTTTACTGTCCACTATGCCACCAACCTTGGTGTCATCTGCAAGCATACTAACCATGCCTCCTAAATTCCCATCCAAATCATTAATATAAATGACAAATATCAGTGGACCCAGCACTGATCCCTGAGGCACACCGCTGGTCACAGGCCTCCATTTTGTAAAACAACCCTCTACGACCACCCTCCTCTGTCTTCTATCATCAAGCCAATTTTGTATCCAATTGGCTACCTCACTCCAGATCCTGTGGGATTTAACCTAATGCAACAACATACCATGTTCTATTCTCCGTGCCAAAGTGAGCAACTTCACATTTTCTATATTATATTCCATTTACCACATTTTTGCCCACTCATTTATATCTTATCTATATCCTTTTGCAGA
The DNA here is from genome assembly GCF_964213995.1 of Mustelus asterias. Taxonomy (NCBI): domain Eukaryota; kingdom Metazoa; phylum Chordata; class Chondrichthyes; order Carcharhiniformes; family Triakidae; genus Mustelus; species Mustelus asterias. The sequence goes on along the minus strand of NC_135812.1, from coordinate 50,889,092 downwards.
CTCTTTGAGCCGGATTTTCACCATGGAGTCGGAAATTTTCCCAACATCGCAATTGCACCTGCTTCCTGGTAGTGCCACCAGCAGGATTTTCATCCGGCAAGGTGGGGACTGCCTGGTGTTGGGCCTGCCTCGGGTTGATGTCGAGGCAGCTGTGTTAAAAGGCCCTCCTCCGTTCACAGAGGCATTAGCCCAGTTCTACAAGTCCATTTTAAACTCTCTAATTTCTGCCCTCTTGCCTGCTCATCCCCTCAACCTCCACTTCCTATCAACCCTTCCAACCCACTCACCCAGTATTCATTATAAATAGAACATGCCATCTCATTTGGAACATTTGAAAGTCTTTGAAAAGCTCATAAATCTGTCGAAATGAATGAATATTACTTGCATAGGCACTGAAAACATTATTTTCTTCAGAATCTCACAAATCTGTCAAAATAAATAGGCGCTCAATCCTTTGGATACATCTGCCAACAAACCCTCCAGTTAAGAATGTATTAGTGGTTTTGGAAGGCCATTGAACTGATATTCCTCTTGATAGCCATCCAAACAAACCCTGCAGTGCTTAGTCCATTTGAGCCTTTGAAGACAGCCAAAAGATCAAGCATCTATCAAAGCTTTGAAGCAGCCAAATAGATGGTTGAGACATTCTTCAAAGAATGAATGAAAATCATGGGACTAGTTTTAAACAATGGGCATTAGGTCTCATACTGGTCTACACTTCTGATATTGTAAATGCAGAATAGCACATTATCCAGTGGATGATCTATTTTAATGCATCTGAAGACTTTTCCACTTTTACAATGCTGTTCCTTCACTTAGCAGCTTGCTAGTTATCAGAAATACCAAACTAGAAACTACTTTATTCAGTGGTCACTTTTTCCATTCACAGCACTATCACTTCAGTCAGCCTAGATATAACCCAGGCTATAGCATTTATTCATGAATTGTACAGGGAACAACACAATTTTTACTCATCTTTTAGACTCTTCCCCCTTTCCAAGCCATATTCCCATTTCTACACACTAGGTGTAATTTAGGAAGACTTCCAACCCATGGTCACTCAAAATTCGAGGTTCTGAAATCTAGAATGGGGTCAGCAACTTCCAAACAGCAGCTTGTGGCATTGCTAACCACCCTCTTCCTTGACCACTGCAAATAGCCATTTTAGAGGGCAGTTGAGTGTCAACCACGTTGCTGTGGCTTTGGAATCACATGTAGGCCAGACCAGGTAATGACGGCAGATTTCCTTCCCTAAAGGACATTAGTGAACTAGATGAGTTTTTATAACAATTGATGAAAATGGTTTCATGGTCATCATTAGATTCTTAATTCCAGATTTTTAAAAATTGAATTCAAATTCTACCATCTGTGGGATTTGAACCCGGGTCCCTAGAACATTTGCTGAGTTTCTGCGTTAATAGTCTAGTGATAGTACCACTAGGCCATCACCTCCCCTTATCTCAGTTGCAATGTTATGAAATATCTCTTCAAATGACTGCTATTGCTTACCTGTCATCTTGCATTTTAACCTATTAGGTTAACCTAACCTATAGATTAACTTAATTTACTTAGCTGAAGCTGCACTCCAGCTTCTTGCTGTAAGCAAGGCTGTCACTTTAAGGCAATACTGAGAGAATACTGCACTGTTAGAGGTGGTGTTTTTTGAATGAGACCTTAAATTGAAGGCCCACCTGCCCTCTTAGATGGATGCAAGAGATCCCATGCCACTATTTAAAGAAGGGCGGGCAGTTCTGTTGGTGCCCTGGCCAACATTGTTTCACTGGAACATTGTTCCAGTGAGATTCTGCAAGTGCATTGCTCCGAAAGCTAATGGCATTTGCTACCAAATAAACCTGCTGGACTTTAACCTGGTGTTGTTAAAACTCTTACTGTGTTTACCCCAGTCCAACGCCGGCATCTCCACATCATGACAACATTGTTTCAACCAACATAGCCAGAAAAATAAAAACAGAAAATTCTGGAAAACCTCAGCAAGTACCCACTGAGCATTTGCAGCATTTTCTGTTTTTATTTCAGATTTTCAGCATCTGAAATATATTGCTTTTGTATTGCCAAAAATAGTTGAATCAGTTATTTTACCTCATTGCTGTTTGTGGGGCATTGCTATATAAATATTGGCGGCCACATTTCCTAAGCTGCAACAGTGAGTGCACTTCAAAAGAACTTCATTGGCTGTAAAGTATTTTGGGGTGCTCTGTGGTTGTGACAGGCACTGTATAATTTAGTTTCTCAAGAAAAGCAGAAGTGCTGGAAAAACGTAGCTGTTCCATTTCTCTCTCCACAGATGCTGCCAGGCAATGCTGAGATTTAACAGCACATTCCATTTTGATTTCAGATCCCCAGCATCCACAGTATTTTGCTTTTATTTAAATTTGTTCTTTTGTCCACTCATTAAATTCCCTCAACCATGAGTGGAGCCTTATTAATACCTATTTATTTTTTAAAAATCCACTAGTACAATCTGTACCTCAGCAATAACATGCAGCACTGCTTCCATTCTTATCCTAGAATCATAGAATCTTTGCAGTACAGAAGGAGATCATTCCGCCCATTGAGCCTTCACTGACAACAATCCCACCCAGGCCCTATCCCTGTAACCCCACCGATTTACCCTGCTAATCATAGAGTCATAGAGGTTTACAGCATGGAAACAGGCCCTTCCGCCCAACTTGTCCATGCTGCCGTTTTTTTAAAACCCCTAAGCTAATCCCAATTGCCCGCATTTGGCCCATATACCCCTATACCCATCGTACCCATGTAACTATCTAAATGCTTTTTAAAAGATAAAATTGTACCCACCTCTACTACTACCTCTGGCAGCTTGTTCCAGACACTCACCATCCTATGTGTGAAAAACTTGCCCCTCTGGCCACTTTTGTATCTCTCCCCTCTCACCTTAAACCTATGCCCTCTAGTTTTAGACTCCCCTACCTTTGGGAAAAGATATTGACTACCTTGTCTATGCCCCTCATTATTTTATAGACCTCTATAAGGTCACCCCTCAGCCTCCTATGCTCCAGAGAAAAAAGACCCAGTCTATTCAGCCTATCCTTATAACTCAATCCATCAAGTCCCGGTAGCATCCTAGTAAATCTTTTCTGCACTCTTTCTAGTTTAATAATATCCTTTCTATAATAGGGTGACCAGAATTGCACAGTATTCCAAGTGTGACATTACCAATGTCTTGTACAACTTTAACAAGACGTACCAACTCCTGTATTCAATGTTCTGACCGATGAAACCAAGCATGTCGAATGCCTTCTTCACCACTCTGTCCACCTGTGACTCCACTTTCAAGGAGCTATGAACCTGTACCCCTAGATCTCTTTGTTCTGTAACTCTCCCCAACGCCCTACCATTAATTGAGTAAGTCCTGCCTGGTTCAATCTACCAAAATGCATCACCTCGCATTTGTCTGAATTAAACTCCATCTGCCATTCGTCAGCCCACTGGCCCAATTGATCAAGATCCCATTGCAATTGGAGATAACCTTCTTCACTATCCACTCTGCCACCAATCTTGGTGTCATCTGCAAACTTACTAACCATGCCCCCTATATTCTCATCCAAATCATTAATATAAATGACAAATAACAGTGGGCCCAGCACTGATCCCTAAGGACACCGCTGGTCACAGGCCTCCAGTTTGAAAATCAACTCTCTACAACCACCCTCTGGCTTCCGTCAAGAAGCCAACTTTGTATCCATTTGGATACCTTGCCCTAGATCCCGTGAGATTTAACTTCATGCAACAACCTACCATGCGGTACCTTGTCAAAAGCCTTGCTAAAGTCCATGTAGACAACAACTGCACTGCCCTCATCTACCTTCTTGGTTACCCCTTCAAAAAATTCAATTAAATTTGTGAGACATGATTTTCCACTCACAAAGCCATGCTGACTGTCCCTAATCAGTCCTTGCATCTCTAAATGCCTGTAGATCCTGTCTCTCAAAATACCTTCCAACAATTTACCCACCACAGATGTGAGGCTCACTGGCCTGTAGTTCCCAGGCTTTTCCTTGCAGCCCTTTTTAAACAAAGGCACAACATTTGCCACACTCCAATGTTCAGGCACCTCACCCGTGACTATCGATGATTCGAACATCTCGGCCAGCGGACCTGCAATTTCCTCCCTAGCCTCCCACAACGTCCTGGGATATACTTCATCAGGTCCCGGGGATTTATCTACCTTGATGCGCTTTAAGACTTCCAGCACCTCCTTCTCTATAATATGTACACTCCTCAAGACATCACTATTTATTTCCCCAAGTTCCCTAACATCCATGCTTTTCTCAACAGTAAATACTGATGAGAAATATTCAAGAACAAAGAACAATACAGCACAGGAACAGGCCCTTCGGCCCTCCAAGCCCGTGCCGCTCCCTGGTCCAACTAGACCATTCTTTTGTATCCCTCCATTCCCACTCCGTTCATATGGCTATCTAGATAAGTCTTAAACGTTCCGTGTGTCCGCCTCCACCACCCTGCCTGGTAGCGCATTCCAGGCCCCCACACCCTCTGTGTAAAATATGTCCTTCTGATATCTGTGTTAAACCTCCCCCCCTTCACCTTGAACCTATGACCCCTCGTGAACGTCACCACCGACCTGGGGAAAAGCTTCCCACCGTTCACCCTATCTATGCCTTTCATAATTTTATACACCTCTATTAAGTCTCCCCTCATCCTCCGTCTTTCCAGGGAGAACAACCCCAGTTTACCCAATCTCTCCTCATAACCAAGCCCCTCCATACCAGGCAACATCCTGGTAAACCTCCTCTGTACTCTCTCCAAAGCCTCCACGTCCTTCTGGTAGTGTGGCGACCTTGGATTCATTTAGGATCTCACCCATCTCTTGTGGATCCGCAGATAGATGACCTTGTTGATCCTTAAGAGGCCCTACTCTCTCCCTTGTTACTCTTTTGCCCTTTATGTATTTGTAGAAGCTCTTTGGATTCTCCTTTGCCTTACCTGCCAAAACAATTTTGTGTCCCATTTTTGCCCTCCTGATTTCTCTCTCAACTCTACTCCTACACCCCCTATACTCTTCAAGAGATTCTCTTGATCCCAGCTGCCTGTGCATGTCATGTGCCTCTTTCTTCTTCTTGACCAGGGCCTCAATATCCCGAGTCATCCAGGATTCCCAACTTCTGCCAGCCTTGCCCTTCACTCGAAGAGGAATGTGTTTACCCTGAACCCTGGTTAACACACTTTTGAAAGCCTCCCACTTACCACACGTCCCTTTGCCTTCCCACAGACTCCCCCAATTAAGTTTTGAAAGTTCCTGCCTGATACCATCAAAATTGGCCTTGCCCCAATTCAGAATTTTAACTTTTGGGACAGACCTATCATTCTCCATAGCTATCTTAAAACTAACGGAATTATGGTCACTGGTCCCAAAGTGATCCCTCACTAACACTTCTGTCACCTGCCCTTCTTTATTTCCCGAGAGGAGGTCAAGTTTTGCCCCCTCTCTAGTCGGACCATCCACATACTGAATGAGAAATTCCTCCTGAATACACTCACCAAATTTCTCTCCATCCAACCCTCTAATACTACGGCTGTCCCAATCAATGTTGGGAAAATTAAAGTCTCCGACTATTACCACCCTATTTTTCTTGGAGCTATCGGTAATCTCCTTACATATTTGCTCCTCAATTTCCTGCTGACTGTTTGGGGGCCTATAGTACAACCCTATCAAAGTGATTTCCCCCTTCTTATTTCTCAGTTCTACCCATATAGACTCAGTGGCCGAACCCTCGGATACCCTCGGAGGCAAACTGGATATGGTCTTTTAAGAGACTTCTGGATGAGTACATGGGACTTAATAGGATTGAGGGTTATAGGTAAGCCTATCTATAAGCCTAGGTAGGTAGGGACATGACCGGCCCAACTTGTGGGCCGAAGGGCCTGCTTGTGCTGTATTTTTTCTATGTTCTATATATCCCCTCTCAGTATGGCCGTGATGCTTTCCCTAATCAAAAGTGCAACTCCTCCTGTTCTATCTTTCCAATAGCATACCCCAAAGTGCGGTGGATACTGGGACAGTGGGTAAATTTAAGGAGGAGTTAGACAGATTTTTAATTGGTAATGGGTTGAACAGTTATGGAGAGAAGGGAGGAAAATGGGGATGAAGCGCATATCAGCCATGATCGAATGGCGGAGTGGACTCGATGGGCTGAATGCCTAATTCTGCTCCTATATCTTATGAATTTATAATCCCCCTGACGCTAATCAACCTAAGCCGTACATCTTTGGAGTGTGGGAGGAAACCGGAGCACCCGGAGGAAACACACGCAGACATGGGGAGAACATGCAAACTCCACACTATCATTCAGAACTGAACCCAGGTCCCTGGTATGGGAGGCAGCTGTGCTATTCAGTGATTTTCAAATGTTTCTCTGACACTCCCGCAGACTCCTGTGTTAAATTTTGAAAGTCTATCAGTTACTCAAAGAGAAACACTACCATAGGTGCGTGGACGGCACGGTAGCACAGTGGTTAGCACTGCTGCTTCACAGCGCCAGGGACCCGGGTTCGATTCCCGGCTTGGGTCACTGTCTGTGTGGAGTTTGCACGTTTTCCCCATGTCTGCGTGGGTTTCCTCCGGGTGCTCTGGTTTCCTCCCATATTCTGAAAGACGCACTGGTTAGGTGCTTTGACCTGAACAGGCGCCGGACTGTGGCGTCTAGGGGAATTTCACAGTAGCTTCATTGCAGTGTTAATGTGAGCCTTACTTGTGACTAATAAATAAACTTTAAAATATGTTTTGCTGATTGTGGCAGCATTAATTTATACATTTCTTTCTTACAATAATGTAATTTCTATGGTACTGTAAATGAATTGTATATTTAGTTAAATGTAATGAACTCATTATGATTCTTTAAAGAAAATGTGAAAATGTTCCTATGTAATTTAAATTAAATGCTCCCCAAATTAAATATTACTTAGGATTATGCAGTGCAGCAACAGGCCATTCAGCCCAACCAGTCTAGATTTGTGTTTATGTTGCATACGATCTCCCTTCCATCTTTCCTTATCTAAATCTATCATTGTAACCCTCTATTCCCTCCTCCCTCAAATACTTGTCTAGCTTTCCCTTAAATGCATCGATACTGTTCACTTCAACCACTCTCTTTGGTAACGACTTCTACATTCTCAGCACTTTGGGTGAGGAAGGTTCTTCTGAAGTTTCTCGAATTTCTTGGTGACTACCTTCAGTGGATGACCCCTAGTTATGCTTCTTCCCACAAGAAGAGACATTCTCTCTGTATCCACTTTATAAGCAATTTTCTTTCATTTTAGAGACCCTTTATCTGGTTGTCCTTCAGCTTTCATTTTCTCAAGAGAAAAGAGATCCAGTCTGGTCAATGATTCCTGACCAGAACTGAAAGAAATAAAGGCTTGGTACTGAAAGTGTGTTTTATGATATTAGCATGCCCTAAATCACCCCACAGCTAATGAAACACTCCTTCAGGTGCAGTCATTGTTGCAGTGTTGAAACACTGCACATTTTTCATCCAAACAATGGCATTTTTAACATTGCAGTACTCTTTCAGAAGGTTTTGAATTTGATTCCCACTCCTAGAGCCTGAACTCCATGCTGACACCCTCAGTGCCTCAGGAAGGGTCACAGTTAAGATGAAGGTCCTATGCCCCAGTCATTTGGGGAGATGTACGAGGTTCCATGGCCTCTCATTGCAGAAGAGCAATTGGAGCTGGTAGAATCTGTGATTAGATATAATAATGGTCTAGTTTATTACAGACTTCTACACATCTCATCCCTTATATTTTTATTCACCCAGGTGACTAAACTGGTCCAGCGCGCACAAGACGCTGAAAGCTTACTCAGCAACATGCAACAGTTGTTTTCCCAAGCCAAGCGAAGCACCCAGGAGCAAATGGTATGTTGCACCAAGTCAAGAGACAAACTTGTATGTTGTGCTATAAATACTGTGATTTGTGGGGAGAGATGGGTGAGGAGGTTAAGACAGCTGAAACAGTTTCATTCTGTTTAAACACTTTAAAACTGGTGATCAACATGTGATTCTATTAATTTTGTCTCTTTCCTAAAGGCGGTGCTGATACGCTCACGGGAACAAGTATCTGAGGAACTAATGAGGCTGCAGAAGGAAAATGAGAGTCTTCAGGGGAAGCATAGCCTCCACTCGTCTGTTCTTCAGGAAGAGAGCTTCATCCCACCAGATACTGTGGCGGTAAATGAACCTGTCAATCACAAGAGAATCCCAATGACAGATTTGTGATACTTGTGAAAGTTAGATATTGGATTGAGCTACTTGGTTCTGGGGAAAATTGGTTTAGCAGGAATGTCAAGTTGCAAGATCTCATTTGAAGAGCATTTATTCCAGCTACTAAATCCATTTACTGCAGTGCTGGGCAATTTAGGCTAGTGAGTGGCCCCTCCTTCATCTCAATGGGCCATAAGATTGAAATCAGACTTGTTCGTTCACAATGAACCCATGAATCAGATTAAATACATTTAATACACGCCGAATGTTCCATAATGAGTTTGAGAAGATGCTTAATCATTTATATATTAATAGAACTGTCATTAACTTCAAATAGTAAAAACAAAAGATATATTGACACTTTGGACACAGATCGCACGGCTCTCACAGTCAATGTTGTGAGCAATCTGCGCACATCCCACTTCACTCGCTCTTGCTTTATGTGCGAATCACTTCAGTCAGACCAGTAGGAAAAGAAACTACATGGATGGTGATCAGTGGAATGTGGCAAACCTGTATGCGGACAATGGTCAGCAAAATGTCTCCTGGGCCGCACTCAGAACCCAGATGGGCCACATGTGGGCCCAGGCTGTTGGGTGCCCACTACTGCTGTAATGTATTGTCAGCTCCAGGCTCTTGCGTCAAGTGCTCTAGTCAGGAGGAAATTTGTGGTCACCATTGTGACAGTTTGAGGCTCTCCAGAGCTTGGCAGATCCGAAGTGAGCCTTCAGGAGCTAATGAAAATGCATAATTCTCAATCGTCCACATCATCGAGGGAGGAGGGCAGGGTGGAGTGGGGGGTTGAGAGACTGTAGCCTGCCAGATGTGGTATGGGGCAGGGATTTCTGGCAGGTTAATGATGGCATATCACAGTTTTATCACCTTACCCAATACTTATGGTGCAGCCACCTGATATTTCGCTTTTTGCCAATTATAAGGAAGTCCCCATTTTATCTAATGTGATCTTTGATAGTTCAGTTATCACAGGTGGCTTGTAAAACTAGCTGTGGTAATTGGTGCAGGAAATTGTTCTGCTTCCATGTGGAACTGAAATGGAGGAGGAGTGATTGCTTATGATTGTCCATTTGGTCAGCTGCCAGGTACAAGGCCCAGCTAATAACTCTGCAGTGGCTACTCATCCCATTTATTCTGGCATTCCCTTTTGCCCAAAACTGACAGCTTTAAACTGGGGCGCAGTGTTCCTCCTGCTGTTTAACATGTAGTGCTTGTTGCTTCTGTCCTCCCTGTTCTTTGACTGAGCTGGCATTTTGGGTGCTCCAAATGTTCTGTTAATAGCACTGAGTAAGTATGTATGAAATGTATGAAAATACATCTTGATGACTTGTTTTCTTGTGTTTTTAAAAAATCTTTTAAAGGGAATTAAATAGCTCAAATGGAGGCCATTCGGCCCATCATTCCAGTGCTAGCTCTGTGATAGAGCTGTCCAATTAACCGCAGTCTCCTGCTCTTTCTCCATAGCCCCGTAGTTAAAAGTTTGTTTTTATTTATTAGTATCACAAGTAGGCTTACATTAACACTGCAATGAAGTTACTATGAAAATCCCATAGTCACCACACTCCGTCACCTGTTCTGGTACACTGAGGGAGAATTTAGCAAGACCAATGCACATAACCAGCACGTTTTTTGGACTGTGGGAAGAAACCAGAGCACCCGGAGGAAACCCACGTAGACGGGGAGAACGTATAGACTCCGCACGGACAGTGACCTAAGCTGGGAATCGAACCCAGTCCCTGACGCTGTGAGGCAGCAGTACCATCGTGCCACCCAAGTATATATCCAGTTCTCAGTAAATTTGCTTCCACCTGCCTTTTAGGCACCCCAACTCTCTGTTAGTAAAAATTGTGCTCATCTCTCCTCTGGTTTTTTCATCAATTATCTTCCAGTAAAGCACTTTGCCATTTCCTCTCTGAGGTTGGGGGATGTAGCCTGAGGGATATGGATCCTGCAGAGGTTTAAATTCCTTCAGTCATCCAAGTTTCCAGTCTTGAATGTGCAGCTGTGGAGCCCAGAGTAAGTGACAAGAGCTTAAGTTGTCTTCAAGATGCTTGCCGTATGACAATGGCGGCCATCTCTGAATGGGGCTGGACTGGTGGTAATAGGTCTGCCTTCTCAGCCATTTGCTGATGGGATCTATTAGTGAGTGCTGCACTGCTAAAATTACACCTGCCACTTTATTTCAGGAACTGCATGAATTAGTACAGAAGTATCGTGAAAATATAATAAGTGTTCGGACGGCAGCTGATCACCTTGAGGAGAAACTAAAGGCAGAAATCCTTTTCCTGAAGGAGCAGATTCAGGCAGAGCAATGTCTGAAGGAGAACATTGAAGAAACGCTACAACTGGAAATAGATAATTGTAAAGAGGAGATTGGTAAGTGAGAAGAAAGAAAATGTGCTGTGCATCACTAATAATAGTTAATATTTGCACTATCTATTATCTGGGTGTATCAGTATTTTGCAGACAGATTTTTAATGTCCATTGTAAACTAATTCAGCAATGACTTTACTTGAAGTGGGGGATTTATCAAGTGATTAATTTTAAACACCATTGGGAGCTGGATAGTTTGCTAGGCCATTTCAGAGGGGTTTTAAAAGTCAAACATATGTCTTTGAGCCTGAAGTCTCTCTCAGGCTAGGTTGGGTAAGCACAGCAGAGGACATTAGTGAACCTGATGAGTTTTTAATGACACTCTGGTAGTACCATGGTCACCGTTACTTATACTACATTTTAATTCCAGATGAACTGAATTTAAATTGCCCAGCAGTTGTGGGGAGAAATTTTAATTCCTACCTCTAGGTCAATATAATGATGTTATGATAGAGCTGTATAAAACACTTGTTAGGCCATAGCTAGAGTACTGTGTGCAGTTCCGGTTGCCACACTATAGGAAGGATGTGATTACACTGGAGGAGTTCAGAGAGGATTCACCAGGATGTTGCCTAGGCTGGAGTGTTTCAGCTATGAAGAGAGACTGGATAGGCCGGGGCTGATTTCCTTAGAGAAGACTGAGGGGGGAGGGGGGCGGGGGGGGGAACCTGATTGAGTCATAGAGGTTTACAGCATGGAAACAGGCCCTTCGGCCCAACTTGTCCATGCCGCCCTTATTTTTTTTTAAAAACCCCTAAGCTAATCCCAATGGCCTGCATTTGACCCATATCCCTCTACACCCATCGTACCCATGTAACTATCTAAATGTTTTTTAAAAGATAAAATTGTACCCGCCTCTACTACTACCTCTGGCAGCTTGTTCCAGACACTCACCACCCTCTGTGTGAAAAACTTGCCCTTCTGGACACTTTTGTATCTCTCCCCTCTCACCTTAAACCTATGCCCTCTAGTTTTAGACTCCCCTACCTTTGGGAAAAGATATTGACTACCTTGTCTATGCCCCTCATTATTTTATAGACCTCTATAAGGTCACCCCTCAGCCTCCTATGCTCCAGAGAAAAAAGTCCCAGTCTATTCAGCCTATCCTTATAACTCAATCTATCAAGTCCCGGTAGCATCCTAGTAAATCTTTTCTGCACCCTTTCTACTTAAATAATATCCTTTCTATAATAGGGTGACCAGAATTGCACACAGTATTCCAAGTGTGGCCTTACTAATGTCTTGTACAACTTCAACAAGACATCCCAACTCCTGTATTCAATGTTCTGACCGATGAAACCAAGCATGTCGAATGCCTTCTTCACCACTCTGTCCACCTGTGACTCCACTTTCAAGGAGCTATGAACCTGTACCCCTAGATCTCTTTGTTCTGTAACTCTCCCCAACGCCCTACCATTAACTAAGTCCTACCCTGGTTCAATCTACCAAAATGCATTACCTTGCATTTGTCTAAATTAAACTCCATCTGCCATTCGTCAGCCCACTGGCTCAATTGATCAAGATCCCATTGCAATTGGAGATAACCTCCTTCACTGTCCACCATGCCACCAATCTTGGTGTCATCTGCATTGAAGTGAATAAAATTATGAAAGACATAAATAACATAGATAGGAAGAAACGTTTCCCCTTGGTTGAGGGGTCAATACCAGGGGGCATAGATTTAAGGTAAGGGGCAGGAGATTTAGAGGGAATTTGAGAAAAAAACATTTTCACCCAGAAATTTGGAATTCAATGCCTGAAAGGGTGGTAGAGGCAGAAATCCTCGCAACATTTAAGAAGCATTTAGATGAGCAGTTGAAACACCATAGCCTACAAGATTACGAACTAAGTGCTGGAAAATGGGATTAGAATAGATAGGTGCTTGATGGCCGGTGCGGGCACGATGGGCCAAAAGGCCTCTTTCTGTGTTGTAAAACTCTGACTATTATTCAAGGCCTTTCGATAACTGGGCCAAGAACTGTTACTGTTATTATAATATTTAAACATACATGGAATTTATATTTTCTTTGACAGATGGTGTTAGGAAATAGGCCTCTTTTATATTCCGTTACCAAGAGCAGGTAACTTGAGTTTATAGAATTTCAGTTTGGCTCACTGAGTTAATGTGAGCTTAGAATCCTGTTCTGCAGTTGATTAGTTTGAATCTATTGCTGTGAGGGTTTTTCTCAAGATGTGGGCTAGTGATGTAACATTACCACATCATGGGATAAATTAGACGATGGAGTGACTTCTGCTTACTCAGCCTGTGCCCTCTGACGTGTGATTTTTGCTGTAGAATCAGAACCAAGGTCGTTTGGTTGGTTTTATGCAGTACTGTAAAGTGAAAAGTCTGTCTGCAGTCAGCAACATCAGTCAACAGGAGTAATAAATGAATGCCCAGCCTGAGTTTTTCTCCATCTTGTTTTGCACATTTGATCCCAGTGTATTGAATCCACAAGTGTCTTGTACTGGGTCAGACCCCTCTTTAAAACAAAAAGCAATACCACTTTTGGATTTGACCATGTTTGATGTGGAGAGTGTGTACTTCAGTAAGTTAAAGGCCTCTTTGGGCTTTTTTGCACGATAGCAGCTTGGCATGTCTGATAAAAGGTAACTTTTAAAGGTAGTCGTGCCAGGTGAATAATAGCTGTTGCACTCCAATATCCCATTGATAAGTCATGGTAGTAGAGGATATCATCAAAAACAATTGGAGAATTTGAAGCATTATTAACTATTGGGGAATTGATTATCATTGAGACATGGTTTAGGTTTTAACAGGTCTGGGAAACTGCTATTCCTGGTTATAATATTTTCAGGAGTGGCGGCGGGTGGTGGGGAGGGATTGGGGTGGTAATGCTAATGGATTCCAGCACAGCATTAGATCATCAAATTTGGAATATCCTTGCATGGTCAAGTTTTTAGATGTGGAGATGCCGGCGTTGGACTGGGGTGAACACAGTAAGAGTATTAACAACACCAGGTTAAAGTCCAACAGGTTTATTTGGTAGCAAATGCCATTAGCTTTCGGAGCGCTGCTCCTTCGTCAGATGGAGTGGAAATCTGCTCTCAAACAGGGCACAGAGACACAAAATCAAGTTACAGAATACTGATTAGAATGCGAATCCCTACAACCAAACCCTACATGGGAATGGGAAGGGAACCCTACATACGAATCCCTACAGCCGTGTAGGTTTTGGCTGTAGGGATTCGCATTCTAATCAGTATTCTGTAACTTGATTTTGTGTCTCTGTGCCCTGTTTGAGAGCAGATTTCCACTCCATCTGACGAAGGAGCAGCGCTCTGAAAGCTAATGGTATTTGCTACCAAATAAACCTGTTGGACATTAACCTGGTGTTGTTAATACTCTTATCAAGTTTTTAGAGACAAGATGGGAGTTAGAGCAGATCCAAGGAGAGTAAAATGTTTTCCCTGTCCTCTATCCTGCCCTCCTTGCCTCCCTGCCTGCCACCACCCTGTCATCAGCTCTGACAGTCATATCTGGGGTCTCCTTGCACAGCTCCAGCTGGCCACTTGATGTGTCACAGTGGCAAGAGACCAGTCCAAGAGAAATGGTGAACAAAATGGAAATGCTATCTTGTGGCCTGAAGAGGTGTTAGATTCCATTGACCTTAGTCAAACATACACAGATTCTGCAGCTAAAAATCCAAAGAAATGTTACAAATAAAGAATTTCTAATAAAGGCAAGAGTAAGGATCTGATCTACATCCTCGCCACAGGAACTGGGTTAAATATTAACAGGAACCTTGAAGTAAATATGATATTTTGAAAATGTAACCTGTTATGTTGTGTTTTGTGTTTATGTCTCTAATATCTTTCCTGTATCTGTTCCTATTATTGACTGTCTCAACTTCTAGACATCTTGGAAGGTATGAAGCCTATGAATGCTGCCTTTCACTTTATCTCTCAGCTAACTTTGCCTGCTAAAGACTTGCTTAGCTGGCTAACTAACTATAGTTAACAAGTCACGATACAGTGTGCAAAACCTGCAAAGCTCACAGTGCTATTGTCATTTTCATCATAAAGCATAATGCACAGACAGCAAAGGGTGAATCAAAAGACCAGAAAAAAAAACATTGGACATTAAGTTTGTGCCAAATAGCCAATGCCTCTAGTCTTCAACCTTTCTTACATTATCAATAAGGAAGAAAAGAAAGATGATAATATTAAGTGTCTCACTGAATTTCACATTCATTCTAAATTTCAGAGAAATGAACTCATTCTCTCCAAGTCTTCATGGGGTTAAAGTCAATGTCTTCCCATTTTTCATACTAACTTGCTCTTCAGTTCTCCTTGTAGAGGGGACTGTGTTCTCAGTTGTTTCTTCCTCCTGAAATCTTTACGGTTTCGAACCATGAACTTTCTCATTATTTAATCACTTTCTATTCTTTATTCCTTTTCAACATTGGCCATACCTTGTCCCTCCCTAGTCAAAACATTGTGCATGATGCACAATATTGAGCCATTAAACAAATATTGAGCTTAAAATGGAATACCTTACTGACTAATGTTAGATCGTAAGCTTACAGAATTGACTTGCCCAACACTATTACTTGTCTTGATCTCCACATTATCCTACTTGATAGATCTTTTTCCTCAGCAGTGGTTTAATTTCAGGTTTTTCCATTTCTTTACTGAAGTAATTGAAAGTTGGGTGTTTGTATTTGTGATAAAGCAGACTTTATAAAGGTTAGTAACCTAAGGCCAACGAACAATGAACGTTCTGCTGCCTTTTTAGTAGTGATTAATGAATATTTACACAGCTTGTGATGTATGCCTACAGTATCCATCTTACAATACTGGCCATGCTGCCTTTAAAATGTCATCATCTGTAGGTTAATCACCTCCCAAGTCATAGTCATACAGCACAGAAACAGGCCCTTTGGTCCACCATGTCTCTGCCGACCATCAAATACCAATCTGTACTAATCCCATTTACTAGCACTTGGACCATAGCCTACTATGTTTGGTGATTTAAGTGCTCATCCAGATACCTCTTAAATGTTGTGAGAGTACCTGCCTCCACCACCTCACAAGGCAATGTCTTCCATATTTCCATCACCCTCTGGGTAAAAATAACTTTTCCTTAGATCCCGTCTAAATCACTTATCCACTTTAAACCTATGCCCTGTGGTCTTAGACACCTCTGTCATGGGCAGTTCCTGACAGCTGGCTTCAGGGCAGGTTTAATAGACACTGGGGAATAGATTAGCAGTGTTTCCTCTTGGCTCAAAGCGATGCATGGCATAGAGAGTAAAATATAACACAAGTTCATCGATTGCCAGTGAGGTGGCATTGAATTTATTTCAAGGTCAGGCAGCTATGATTTACATAATGCTGAGAGTTGTGCCATTTATTTGCCAGGAACAATATATCCTGCTTGGCATGGAGCTAAGTTTGCAGAAGCACCTGAATTTGAGGTGTTAATCTCTGTGTGACTGCATCGTGATACAAGTGACTTAAAGTAAAGCACAAGTTTCAGACATAAAAACAGAAAATGCTGGAAAGACTCAGCAGGTCTATGGAGAGAGAAACAGATAACGTTTCGATTCCAAGTGACTGTTTTGAGCTGAGGATGGGTAGAAAGTGATGGATTATATAGTTGGAGAGTGGGTGGAGAAGGCAAAGCAGAATAAAAAGTCAGGGACAGGTGGGAGCTAAAGAGAGATTGACAAAGATGTCATGGACACAAGACAAAGGGAATATTAATGGTCATGTTAAAGACTAAAGAAGGTGCTAATAGTGATATAAAGGTAAGGTGTGTTAATAAATCTGTTAATAGCAGAACAAAGGTCAGCACTCTCTGAAAACAAAATAAGTTACAGATGGCCCTGTGGGGGAGGGGGAAGAGTAGAAACTTTAAAATGGAGGAGAGGGTTTATGGTCTGAAGTTGTTGAACACAACATTAGGTTCAAAAGGAATGTAAACTGCCTAATCGGAGGATGAGGTGTTGTTCCTCCAGTTTGCGTTGGGCTTCACTAGAATATTGCAGAAAGCCAAGGACGGAAATACAGGATCAAGATGGTGAGTTAAAATGGCAAGCGACAGGGCGGCTGAGGTCATGCTTGTGGTCTAAGTAAATGTGTTCCACAAAGAGTTCACTCAATTTGCATTTAGTCTTAAGGGAGACGATGGCGCAATGGTATTGTCGCTTAATTAGTAATCCAGTGACTCAGGATAATGCTCTGGGGACTTGGGTTCGAATCCCAACATGGCAAATGATGGAATTTAGAAGTTCACTAAAATATCTGGAATTAAATGTTTTACGATGATCATAAGACCATTGCCAATTGTTATAAAAACCCATCTGGTTCACTAATGTCCTTTGGGGAAGGAAACCTGCTGTCCTTACCTGGTCTGGCCTACAGGTGACTCCAGACCCACAGCAATGTGGTTGAATGTCTGTATGGAGTTCATATGTTCTCCCCATGTCTGCATGTGTTTCATCCTGGTGCTCCGGTTTCCTCCCACAATCCAATGATGTGCAGGTTAGGTGAATTGGCCATGCTAAATCACCCCTTAGTGTCCAAAGATGTGTAGGTTGGGGTGGGTTAGCGGGGTAAATGCATGGGGTTAGATGGAGTTGCTCTGGCAATCCTTTACATTGACTCTGGACGGAGACTTACAGCACCATGTCAAACATTGGCAAGAAAATCTCCTGCTGATTACCACATACCATCCCTCCTCAACTGCTGAATCGGTGCTCCTCCATGTTGAACACCACTTTGAGGAAGTGGCAAGGGCACAAAATGTACTCTGGGTGGGGACTTCAATCTCCATCATCAAGTGTGGCTCAGTAGTGCTATCACAGACCAAGCCAGCCGGGTTCGAAAGGACGTAGCTGCTCAATCCACATCAGTGCAAAAGATAAGGCTGAAGCATGTGCCACAATCTTCAGGAAGTGCTGAGTGGATGATCCGTCGCGGCCTCCTCCAGAGATCCCCAGCATCACAGTTGTCAGTCTTCAGCCAATTCAGTTCACTCCATGTGATATTAATAAACGGATGAAGGCACTAGATATTGCAAAGTCTATGGGTTCTGACTATATTCCAGCAATATTACTAAAGAATTGTGCTCTCGAACTTGCCGTGCCCCTAGCCAATCTGTTCCAGCACAGCTACAACACTGGCATCTATGAAACAATGTAGAAAATTGCCCAGTTATGTCTTGCCCTCAAGAAACAGGGCAAATCCAACCCAGCTAATAACTGCCCCATCAGTCTATTCTTGATTGAAGGGGTCATCAAAAATGCTATCAAGTGGCACTTACTCAACAATAACCTGCTCACGATGTGCGGTTTTGGTTCCACCGACCTTGGTTCAAACATGGATAAAAGAGCTGAATGCCAGAGGTGAGAGGAAAGTGATTGTCCTTGATATCAAGGCCTCGTTTGAGCGAGTATGGCATCAAGGAGCCCTAGCAAAACTGAAGTCAATGGGAATCGGAAGAACCCCCCCACTGGTTGGGGCATACCTGCCACAAAGGAAGATGGTTGTGCTGGTTGGAGGTCAATCATCTCAGCTCTAGGACATCACTGCAGGAGTTCCTTCGGGTAGTGTCCTCGGCCCGACCACTTTCAGGTGCTTCACCAATGACTCTCCTTCCATCATAAGGTCAGAAGTGGGATGTTCATTGATGACTGCACAATGTTCAGTATCTGAATCGTCACGAATGATACTGAAGAGGTTCATGTCCAAATGCAGCAAGACCTGGACAATATCCAGCCTTGGGCTGACTAAAGTGGCAAGTAACATTCATGCCACATAAGTGCCAGGCAATGGCCATCTCCAACAAGAGAGGATCTAACCATCATCCCATGACATTCAATGGTATTACCATCACTGAATATAAGAACATAAGAAATAGGAGCAGGAGTAGGCCATCTAGCCCCTCGAGCCTGCCCCGCCATTCAATAAGATCATGGCTGATCTGACGTGGATCAGTACCACTTACCCGCCTGATCCCCATAACCCTTAATTCCCTTACCGATCAGGAATCCATCCATCCGCGCTTTAAACATATTCAGCGAGGTAGCCTCCACCACCTCAGTGGGCAGAGAATTCCAGAGATTCACCACCCTCTGGGAGAAGAAGTTCCTCCTCAACTCTGTCCTAAACCGACCCCCCTTTATTTTGAGGCTATGTCCTCTAGTTTTAACTTCCTTACTAAGTGGAAAGAATCTCTCCGCCTCCACCCTATCCAGCCCCCGCATTATCTTATAAGTCTCCATTAGATCCCCCCTCATCCTTCTAAACTCCAACGAGTACAAACCCAATCTCCTCAGCCTCTCCTCATAATCCAAACCCCTCATCTCCGGTATCAACCTGGTGAACCTTCTCTGCACTCCCTCCAATGCCAATATATCCTTCCTCATATAAGGGGACCAATACTGCACACAGTATTCCAGCTGCGGCCTCACCAATGCCCTGTACAGGTGCATCAAGACATCCCTGCTTTTATATTCTATCCCCTCGCGATATAGGCCAACATCCCATTTGCCTTCTTGATCACCTGTTGTACCTGCAGACTGGGCTTTTGCGTCTCATGCACAAGGACCCCCAGGTCCCTTTGCACGGTAGCATGTTTTAATTTGTTTCCATTGAGATAGTAATCCCATTTGTTATTATTTCCTCCAAAGTGTATAACCTCGCATTTATCAACGTTATACTCCATTTGCCATATCCTCGCCCACTCACTCAGCCTGTCCAAATCTCTCTGCAGATCTTCTCCGTCCTCCACACGATTCACTTTTCCACTTATCTTTGTGTCGTCTGCAAACTTCGTTACCCTACACTCCGTCCCCTCCTCCAGATCATCTATATAAATGGTAAATAGTTGCGGCCCGAGTACCGATCCCTGCGGCACGCCACTAGTTACCTTCCTCCAACCGGAAAATCACCCATTTATTCCGACTCTTTGCTTCCTGTCGGATAGCCAGTCCCCAATCCACTTTAACACACTACCCCCAACTCCGTGTGCCCTAATCTTCTTCAGCAGCCTTTTATGGGGCACCTTATCAAACGCCTTTTGGAAATCCAAAAACACCGCATCCACCGGTTCTCCTCCATCAACCGCCCTAGTCACATCTTCATAAAAATCCAACATGTTCGTCAAGCACGACTTTCCCCTCATGAATCCATGCTGCGTCTGATTGATCGAACCATTTCTATCCAGATGCCCTGCTATCTCCTCTTTAATAATGGATTCCAGCATTTTCCCTACTACAGACGTTAAGCTGACCGGCCTATAGTTACCCGCCTTTTGTCTCCTTCCCTCACTATTAACATCCTGATGTTACCATTGACCAGCAACTGAGCTGGATTAACCAAAATAAAACTGGCTACCAGAGCAAGTCAAAGGCTAGGAATCCTGCAGCGAGTAACTCACTGCCTGACTCCCCAAAGCCTGTTCACCATTTACAAGGCACACGTCAGGAGTGTCATGGAATACTCTCCATTTACCTGGATGGGTGCAGCTCCAACAACACTCAAGAAGCTCGACACCATCCAGGACAAAGCAGCCCGCATGATTGCCACCCCTTCCACAAACATCAATCCCTCCACCACCAACGCAGTAGCAGCAGTGTGTACCATCTATAAGATGCACTGCAGGAACTCACCAAGGTTCCTTGGGCAGCATCTTCCAAACCCAAGACCACTACCATCTAGAAGGACAAGAGCAGCAGATACCTGGGAACATCACCACCTGGAGGTTCCCCTCCAAGTCACTCACCATCCTGACTTGGAAATATATCACCGTTCCTTCACTGTCGCTGGGTCAAAATCATAGAACCCCCCTCCCTAACAGCACTTACCACCACCTTCTCAAGGGCAACTAGGGATGGGCAATAAATGCTGGCCTAGCCAGCAACACCCACATCTCATGAATGAATTTTTAAAAATATACAGGAGACCACATTTTGACAGCAAATACAGTAGGCTAAACTGAAGGAGATGCAGTTGAAACACTGTTTCACCTGAAAGGTGGTTTTGGGGCCTTGGACACTGAAATGGTAAAGGGGCAGGGGTTACACCTTCTGCGATTGCATGGGAAGGTTCCGTCAAAAGGGGATAAGGAGTTGGGTGTGATGGAGGAAGGGACCAAGGTTTCCAGGATGTGGAGGCTGGTGAGGTGGAAAGTGAAGATAAAAGGGGAACCTTTCATGGTACTGGAGGGTCGGGAAAGAAATGAGAGCAGAGGTGCAGGTGACAGGTTGGACACGGTCAACATCAGTGGCGGGAAAAGGGGAACCTTGACTCAGATAAAAGGAAAATGTCATAAGTGCAGTTTTGGACAGAGCATCAGAACAGATGCAACAGAGGCAGAGAAACTGGGAGAGTGGAATGGAGTCCTTACAGGAATGGGTGTGAAGAGCTGTAGTCTAGATAGCTTCTGGAGTCAGTGGACTTGTAATGAATATTTGTAGACAGTCAATCACCGGAAATGGAGATAGGGTAGTGTCAGAGATAGATTATGTGAAGCATACACAATCTCCCTCTCTCCAGCAACCTCACTTTTACATGAGGCACCAACATAATGGGAAGTGAGAGTTTTATGTTGGTACGCAAGTGCTGTTCCTGTTACTAAAAAATGAAACACCACAATCAAAATTCAGGAAATTAACCCTACATTGACTGCATGTGGCATCTTAAAATGTTGATCTCTAACAACAGCCATTGCCCTGTGGTCCCCAAACAGTCACACTGAATCATTCCTGGTCTAGCTTACACACCTGCCACATTTTAACCTCTGGACTCAGCTGTGCTTATTTACAGCTGCAGTCTGCATCTGGAGTCTCTCTGGTTAATGCTGCCCAGACTGATATAACCTCAGTCTCTCTCTCTCTCTCTCTCCTTCACTCACATATGCAGCAAGGGTTCCTGGATGTGCTCGAAATAGTTAAAGCTGTAGTTCAAGATCCGTCACATCCTCAGTAGAAGGACGATGTGACCCAGGCTATGATTCATGGTTGGCTGCTGCTCCTTCAGAAGCTCACTTCTCTGGACTCTGCCCATTAGTTTAAAGTTAACTCCTCTGGTTCTACTTTAATTCCACTTCTGGGTTTATCCTTACTCAACCATTTTTATTTGTACTTCAAAACGTGTTTTTTGCACTTTTCTTCCTCTTTCCAGTGTGATGCACATCTTTTTATAGCTAGTATCTTGCACTCAAGAACAAAGAACAAAGAACAATACAGCACAGGAACAGGCCCTTCGGCCCTCCAAGCCCGCGCCGCTCCCCGGTCCAGGATTGAATCCTGAATCCAGGATCCCCGCCCAATTTTCCAGCCTATCTACATACCAATATCCTATCCACCGAGCTGTCCCTCACAGCTACGATGCTTTGTTCATTACAACCTATTAACTTACCCCCACCCCCCCATTCCAGACCATGTGATCTCCAGGGAGAGGCGAAAACCCAGAGTGAAAAACCCCAGGGCCAATATGGGGAAAAAAAAATCTGGGAAATTCCTCTCCGACCCCCTGAGGCGATCGAAACGAGTCCAGGAGATCACAATGGCCCCGATCGGAAAATGCTTCCCAACCCTAGTCATTTCCACTTCCACAAACACCATATGAATTCCCTGCCCCCGAGACAGGTTCCCAACTATCCGCAGTCTCACTCTGTACTGGCACCAGTCATGATCAGAGAATGAAGCCTTGAAACGAGAAACCAGGAACAATTAGCCCGCGCCGCTCCCTGGTCCAAACTAGACCACTCTTTTGTATCCCTCCATTCCCACTCCGTTCATATAGCTGTCTAGATAAGTCTTAAACGTTCCCAGTGTGTCCGCCTCCACCACCTTGCCCGGCAACACATTCCAGGCCCCCACGACCCTCTGTGTGAAATATGTCCTTCTGATATCTGTGTTAAACCTCCCCCCCTTCACCTTGAACCTATGACCCCTCGTAAACGTCACCACCGACCCGGGGAAAAGCTTCCCACCGTTCACCCTATCTATGCCTTTCATAATTTTATACACCTCTATTAAGTCTCCCCTCATCCTCCGTCTTTCCAAGGAGAACAACCCCAGTTTCCCCAATCTCTCCTCATAACCAAGCCCCTCCATACCAGGCAACATCCTGGTAAACCTCCTCTGTACTCTCTCCAAAGCCTCCACGTCCTTCTGGTAGTGTGGCGACCAGAACTGGACGCAGTATTCCAAATGTGGCCGAACCAACGTTCTATACATCTGCAACATCAGACCCCAACTTTTATACTCTATGCCCCGTCCTATAAAGGCAAGCATGCCATATGCCTTCTTCACCACCTTCTCCACCTGTGACGTCACCTTCAAAGATCTGTGGACTTGCACACCCAGGTCCCTCTGCGTCTCTACACCCTTTATGGTTCTTCCATTTATCGTGTAGCTCCTCCCTACATTATTCCCACCAAAATGCATCACTTCGCATTTATCAGGATTGAACTCCATCTGCCATTTCCTTGCCCAAATTTCCAGCCTATCTATATCCTTCTGTAGCCTCTGACAATGTTCCTCACTATCTGCAAGTCCTGCCAGTTTTGTGTCGTCCGCAAACTTACTGATCACCCCAGTTACTCCTTCTTCCAGATCATTTATATAAATCACAAACAGCAGAGGTCCCAATACAGAGCCCTGCGGTACACCACTAGTCACAGGCCTCCAGCCGGAAAAAGACCCTTCCACTACCACCCTCTGTCTTCTATGACCAAGCCAGTTCTCCACCCATCTAGCCACCTCCCCCTTTATCCCATGGGATCCAACCTTTTTCACTAGCCTACCATGAGGGACTTTGTCAAATGCTTTACTAAAGTCCATATAGACAACATCCACGGCCCTTCCTTCGTCAACCATTTTGGTCACTTCTTCAAAAAACACCACCAGGTTCGTGAGGCATGACCTCCCTCTCACAAAACCATGTTGACTATCGTTAATGAGTTTATTCCTTTCTAAATGCGCATACATCCTATCTTTAAGAATCTTCTCCAACAACTTCCCCACCACGGACGTCAAGCTCACCGGCCTATAATTACCCGGGTTATCCTTCCTACCCTTCTTAAATAACGGGACCACATTGGCTATCCTCCAATCCTCTGGGACCTCACCTGTGTCCAGTGACGAGACAAAGATTTGCGTCAGAGGCCCAACTATTTCACCTCTCGTCTCCCTGAGCAGCCTTGGATAGATTCCATCAGGCCCTGGGGATTTGTCAGTCTTTATATTCTCTAACAAACCTAACACTTCCTCCTTTGTAATGGAGATTTTCTCCAACGGTTCAACACTCCCCTCCGAGACACTCCCAGTCAACACATCCCTCTCCTTAGTGAATACCGACGCAAAGTATTCATTTAGGATCTCCCCTACCTCTTTGGGCTCCAAGCATAAGTCCCCACTTTTGTCCCTGAGAGGTCCGATTTTTTCCCTTACAACCCTTTTGTTCCTAACGTATGAATAAAATGCCTTGGGATTCTCCTTAATCCTGTCTGCCAAGATCATTTCGTGACCCCTTTTTGCTCTTCTAATTCCCCGTTTGAGTATTTTCCTACTTTCATTATACTCCTCCAGAGCTCCCTCCGTTTTTAGCTGCTTGGACCTAACATACGCCTCTCTTTTCCTTTTGACCAGTCCCTCAATTTCCCTGGTTATCCACGGTTCTCTAATCCTACCCTTCCTATCCTTCTTTTTTACAGGCACATGCTTGTCCTGTAGCCCTAACAACCGTTCCTTAAAAGACTGCCACATACCAGATGTGGATTTACCCTCAAACAGCCTCTCCCAATCAAGAGCTGCCAATTTCTGCCTGATCCCAATAAAGTTAGCCTTCCCCCAATCCAACACCTTACCCTTGGGACACCACTCATCCTTTTCCATCACTATCCTAAAGCTAACAGAATTGTGGTCACTATTTGCCACATGTTCCCCGACCAAAACTTTGAAGACCTGACCGGGCTCATTCCCCAGCACCAGGTCCAGTATAGCCCCCTCTCTAGTTGGGCTGTCCACATATTGTTCCAACGAACCCTCCTGTACACATTTTACAAATGCCTCACCATCCAGAGTCCCTGCCCTCAGCGATTTCCAGTCTATACCAGGGAAATTGAAGTCTCCCACTACAACAACCCTATTTTTCCTGCACCTATCCAGTATCTCCTGACATATCCATTCTTCCACTTCCCTTGGGCTGTTGGGGGGCCTGTAGTACACCCCCAACATAGTGACTGCGCCTTTTCTGTTTCTAAGCTCCACCCAGAGTGACTCGCTACACGACTCCTCCGAATTGTCCTCCCTCTGCACCGCTGTAATATGCTCTCCAACCAATACCGCTACTCCCCCACCTCTTTTGGCCCCTCCTCTGTCTCGCCTAAAACACTTGTACCCTGGAATATTCAGCTGCCAGTCCTGTCCCTCTTTCAACCAAGTCTCTGTCACCGCAACCACATCCAAATTCCTCGTGCGCATTAAGGCCCCAAGTTCGTCTGTTTTACCTGCTACGCTCCTTGCATTGAAGTATAAGCACTCCAGACCCCCAGGCTCAGTGAGGTCGTCCTCCCCCAGAGTGCTCTTCTTCTTTGCCAGCCTTGTCCCAGCCCCAAGCTCGTCCCCAGCCACCACACTTATAGACCTAATAGTTTGATCCCCACCCCCCTGCCATACTAGTTTAAACCCCCCCGAACTGCATTAGCAAAGCTCCCAGCCAGGATATTTGTGCCCTTCCAACTTAGTTGTGACCCCTCCCTCTTGTACAGGTGCCATCCTCTCCTGAAAACCTCCCATTCTCAAGTAAGGTTTGGCCAGTATTTTGTGAAGCCAAAATGTAATCTCTGTAGAATTTGTTCTACAGTTCTGGTTACAAGTCCTGGCATGAACAGTTCAACTTTACTTAACGATAGTGTTGTCGCTTCTGAATAGCGGTTGAGGACTCTGGGTCTGTACTCGTTGAAGTTTGGAAGGATGAGGGGGAGATCTTATTGAAACTTACAGGATACTGCGAGGCCTGGATAGAGTGGACGTGGAGAGGATGTTTCCACTAGTAGGAAAAACTAGAGCCAGAGGGCACAACCTCAGGCTAAAGGGACGATCCTTTAAAACAAAGCTGAGGAGGAATTCTTTCAGCCAGGGAGTGGTGAATCTGTGGAACTCTTTGCCGCAGAAGGCTGTGGAGGCCAGGTCATTGATTGTCTTTAAGACAGAGATAGATAAGTTCTTGATTAATAAGAGGATCAGGGGTTATGGGGAAAAGGCAGGAGAATGGGGATGAGAAAAATATCAGCCATGATTGAATGGCGGAGCAGACCCGACGGGCCAAGTGGTCTAATTCTGCTCCTGTGTCTTATGGTCTTATGAATAAGCCCGCATTCTAAGACTTAAATTTATAATCTAGGCTGACATCCAGTGCAGTACTGAGGGAGTGCTGCACCATTGGAGGTGCTGTCCTTCGGAAGAGACAAAACCTGTTCCATTGTTCAGTGGATATTAAGGATCCGGCAGCCTTACTGAAAGAATCAATAGATTGACTAATAGCCAGCTCATTGCTACTCTGAGGACCACAGAACGTCATCGCCGCAAAACTCATGAAACACTTGAGAAATGTGGCACCTTTATGTCTATTTGTTTACCAAACACTGCTCAGTTTACTCATTAAGTTCCCTGGTAATTTAACCAATATTGTACAGCACATTTTTTTCAACTAAAACCCAGTACTTTCATTTGTCACATAATTGATCCATTTTCTTAGTTGTACCTAATATTTCTATCACTTTTATTAGATAATTTAAGTAACTGACTGTCAGAAATGCAAAAAATGTTGACTCCTTTGGGCCTCCAATCAAAAACTCCCAAGTCCAGTCTTATATCTCGCACTGATATCCTGTTTCCTATTCTCTGGTGAATTTCTTTGCTGTGTCATTTGGTTGAATTTGAAGTCTTTCATGTAGAACTTTGAAGAAAGCATTCTGAAGGATTTAAAAACTGGGAGGTTCCACCACTAGTTTCACCACTAATGTAATTAAAGAAGTTGAGGAATTTAGTCCGGGAGGATGTTCCCCTTCTAAAATGCACACTGGAGATTAAGTTATTGCTCTATAGACACCCCTCCAATCTATCCCTTAGAATGAATTCCATTCTCTCAATTGATATCATCCCATGGTTATTTGATTCATTTATTAGTCTATAGTTGTATAAATGCCACTTAATTTGGTTAATAAGTGATAAAACACATCTCTTGGAGTACTGATAAAATTAATTATTATCTGTAAAAGCTTTCCCACTGATCTCAGGCAAATGGCCTGCTAGGTTCATATCTCTCCTTTTTATTTAAACTAGGGTAATATTTGCAAACAGCCAGTCCTCTGGCATCACCCAATTACATGAGAGTGTTGGGAAAATGTGGCCAGTATCTCCACAATTTCCATATTTATTTCCATCTTTATCCAGGATGCATTCCATCTGGACCTGGTGACTTTTCTACTTTGAGAACTGCTGACAATTTTAATACGTCGTCTTCAGTTAGTTTTATCATAGCTAATATCACATCTGCTTCCTCTGTTACTGCCACATTGGCAGCAGCCTCTACTCTGATGAAGATCAGAGTAAAGTACACAAAGTGCCTCAGTCATTCTTTCTGCCTGTATGAGGTTGTCTTTTTTGATCCCTAATCAGCTTACTATTTACCCTGATAAAAGACTTTCAGGAGCTAAACTATTCTCATTCTGTCTCATTGCCCCTCTTATTCTCTGTTTTAGATTTCCAATGTGCTTTATTTGTTTAGACTGGTTTCTTTCTGTTAGGAGCCACATAATATAGGGTTAATTTTCAATCTCTTTTTCCTTAGACATCCAAGGAACTCTAGCTATTCCAGAAGGTTGAGCCACTCACAGACTTTGTCAAAGAGAACCTGTCCCTTTGCACGCTCTCAATTTCACCAATTTCTCCTTGAACAATTTAAGTAGTCCTTACCTCATAACCAAAAATCAATTCAGATGAACTGAACTCTAGCCTTTTCCCCCAACCTAGATCCCTGCCTCCCCCCCACTTCATCTTCAGCCACCCTAGGAAATTATTTTTATCTTGTACCCAAACTTCTTTGTCTTTGAAGATCTCACGTTATTCAAATAACTGTTGTGCCTACCTATTGTTCCTTAATTCTAACTATATAGACTGACTATGACCTTCAATTAAATCAGTCCCCTGCAGTGCTGTGTTAATTTCTTTGACCAACACTGTGAGGGCCTCCATGGACACCGATACCAAACCAAAGATGTGCTGGTTAGGTTGATTGGCCATGCTAAAATTGCCCCTAGTGTCCTGAGATGCATAGGTTAGAGGGATTAGTGGGTAAATATGTATGGATATGGGGGTAGGGCCTGGGTGGGATTGTGGTCGGTGCAGACTCGATGGGCCGAATGGCCTCTTTCTGTGCTGTAGGGTTTCTATGATTCTATGGAAACCCATCTCAAACTGCTTCGCATTTGCCCCGTGTCTGACCCTGAGTGTGTGAAATAACTGATGATTATAGAACACCATTGATTTCAAATCCTTTGTGCAAAGTCAGAGTATAAGTGTGGAGTTAAATGAACTGGAAATCAAAAAGGATCACAAAATTGAAACCATTCAAACACTGAATTCCAGGTGTCTTTTTAATGTACCTGGTGTCAGTTACCTGCCACCTAACACCGAGTAGTGTGGTCATGTGGCAAAGTCGTGTGACAGAGTGAAAGCCAGCTATTCAGTAACTACTGTGAGAGTGAACAACACATGATGCTAACAGTTTAAAATATTTCTGATGTTTTTCCCTAAACCTGTGCTATTCTGTGATCAGTTGGGCCCTGTGTTTTTACAACATTTAACTTTTAAAATTTGAATTTGAGATACTTATCTTGCAAGGGCTGACCCCTCATGGGGCTCCCCAGAAGGCTCACCTCTGACACTTGGACGTGATTCTCACCACCCCCAGGGGGTATACTTACCTGTATGCCCCTGGCATGGCCATAACGACTTGGTGCAAATCCCATTTTTGGCCCCTCGTGATATTAAGCAGCCATTACGGGGTTTGCACCCAAGGTTAGCACAGCCACTGAATCATGGCCATCAACTGTTTCTTTCTTTCTTTGCCTTTCTTGTTAAAGACAAATACAAAGTATTCATGTAATATCTCAGCCCTGTGCTCCACCTCCATGTGTAAGTCTTGATCACTATTCAGCCCCCCGGCTTCTTTTACAACACTTTTACTGTAAAAGACTTTTGAGTTCCCTTTTGTATTAGCTTCCAGTCTCTTTTCATACGCTCTTTGCTGCTCTTATTGTGATTTTTAGTTTTCCGTCTGAACTTTCTGTATTCAGCCTGGTTCTCATTTGTGTTATATCTTTGGCCATTCAGGTCCGCACCTCTCTCCAAAAGAACATCATACCCGGGCCCACCCTGCACTATTTGTGTAACCCTGGGCATTTACCGTGGCTAATCCACCTAACCTACACACCTTTAGACTGTGGGAGGAAACTGGAGCACCCGGAGGAAACCCATGCAGACACGGGGCAAATGTTTCAGGAAGATTAACAGAGTAAATACGTGGGGTTGTGGGGATAGGGCTGGATGGAATTGTTGTCCGCGCAGGCTTGATGGACCCAGGTGGCCTCTCTCTCAACTGTAGGGATTCTATATTCCATGAAATAAAACAGTCCAGTTCAGTTTTTCTCTTCCAACATTGAACATTCCTTATCCTTTCACAGTCGTGATAAAGCATTGACAATCACTTCCTCTCTTCCTTCTTTTCTCGACACACTGCCGTTGTTTAGCTGCTTCCTCTTCCTTTTCAAAACTTCCTCCTTTTTGATCCAAGTCAGAGCTCGATTCCAGTGTCATGATTATAAATTCGTTCTGGTGATGTCCTCAGAGAGCTGGGCAGGATCAGGAGGATAAAACTTTACGTTGAATGAAAACTGGCACAACCCACTTTGATTTGTGTTTTAATGTCCTTCGCTGAGTCCTAACAGTTCTTTTTATTTTCAGTGTCCCGAAATGTCAAAACAAGCAATCTTTTTCCAGAAGGTTGAGCCACTCTCAGACTTTGTCAAAGAGAACCTGTCCCTTTGCACGCTCTCAATTTCACCAATTTCTCCTTGAACAATTTAAGTAGTCCTTCTTACCTCATGACCAAAAATCAATTCGAATGACTGAATTTAGTTGATTGATTAAGTGCATCCCAAATTGCAAAAAATACAAATGGAATTCCTTTATCCTAATGCTCTGGATAATCTTGACTATAGGCACTCAACAGGGTCTTTAAGTTAATGCCAATGTTCCCTACGATTCTGGATGATATACAATTGATTTAAATTGTTTTACTCCTAAGCTATCCATAACTTCCCTGAATAATTTGGACATAAAATTTGACCCTTGATCTCATTGTATTTCTGTGGGCAGTATCTCATTTAAAAAATCAAGTAACTCCTGTACAATTCTTTGAGCTGCAATATTGCATAATGGAATGGCCTCCTGAAATCTATCAGATATTATCCATTATAGTCAACAAATACTAATTCCCACTTTTTGTTTTAGGGAGGGGTCCCACACAACCTATTAGGACCCTTGTAAAAGGTTCTTCAAATGCCAGAATGGGTCTTAAAGGTGCTATTTGATTATTGCTTTGAGTTTTCCTATTAACTGACATGTGAGACGTATAGCAAAATTCTATTATATCCTCATGCAGTCCAGGCCAAATAAAAATGTTTTTGTACTTTTGCTTGCATTTTTCTTACTCTTAAATGACTTCCTACTGGTACCTCATGTGCTATCTGCAACACCTCCTTTCTATAACCCACTGAAAATACAATTTGACGGACTTCTGCCCATTTTTCATTTGCCTGAATATATGAAGGTCTCCACTTCCTCATTAAGTCATCATTAATGTAATAACACTCTGGTATGCACCCAGATTCTTCTTCAGTGTATGCTTTCTGATATAACTGTTTTACCTTTATATCTTTCTGTTGCAATACTGCCAACTTTCCTGAACTAAATATATCTGCTTCATCCTCCAACTGTTCTTGTTTGTTCTCAACCATCTGATTAAATATAGTTTCTGCTAAATTAACCTCAGTCTCTTTCTGTTTATTCTTTGATTTCTCCTCCTGTCTCAACCTCTGGCTTTGTGACCTTGTTATCACACAGTTAGGAAATATCCCAGGATATGCTTCCTGCAACACCTCAGTTGTTTGATTTTCCACTGGCTTTTCAACCACAGTAGGCATCACTCTCACTTGTGATCCAGCTATATCGTCACCCAGGATAAACTGGACAAGACAATTTCTCTATTAGTGCTACCACCACTTTTCACTGGACACTCCAATCTTACTTTATATAATGGAACACTACTCTTTTCACCAGTAATTTCACAGAATTCCACAAAGGTGGCACAGTAGATGGCACTGCTGCCTCACAGAGCCAGGAACTTAGGTTTGATTCCTGTCTTGGGTGACTGTGTGGAGTTTGCATGTTCTCCCCGTGTCTGCATGGGTTTCTTCCGGGTGCTCTGGTTTCGTCCCACACTCCAAAGATGTGTGGGTTAGGTTGATTGGCCATGCTTGGTTGCCCCTTAGTGTCAGAGAGATTAGCAGGGTAAATTTGTAGGGTTACGGGGATAGGGCCTGGGTGGGATTGTTGTCAGTGCAGGCTCGATGGGCCAAATGGCCTCCTGCACTTTAGGGATCCTATGATTATTTTCTGGCAAGTACACATTTTTCCACCTCTCACCATGATCCTGTAACTCTTAAAATCTTAACTTCTTTACTTACTTACTCCTGGTACATGAGTAAACCTTACCCACACAAGTAAATTGGAGAGATCTGGCACTTGCTTACCAAACAAACCCTGATCAGGCTGTAGATTCTTTTGCACCTCTTCAGCTTCAACTATGGTTTCCTTTACCACTTTAACAAACTCCACTAGCTTATTCTGTTATACCTTATCTGCCTTCCTAGTGCTTTTCTTAAACCACCAACTTTGTATGTCCAACTTTATTACAGTGAAAACGTCAGAGGTGAGCTGGCAAGGTGGATACAAACTGGCTCGGTCAAAGACCGAGGGTAGCAGTGGAAGGGTGCGTTTCTGAATGGAAGGCTGTGACAAGTGGTGTTCCTCAGAGATCAGTGCTGGGATCTTTGCTGTTTGTAATATATATATATAAATGGTTTGGAGGAAAATGTAACTGGATTGATTAGTAAGTTTGCGGACGACACAAAGGTTGGTGGATTTGCGGATAGCGATGAGGACCATCAGAGGATACAGCAGGATATAGATCGGTTGGAAACTTGGGCGGAGAGATGGCAGATGGAGTTTAATCCGGACAAATGTGAGGTATTGCATTTTGGAAGGTCTAATACAGATAGGAAATATACAGTAAATGGCAGAACCCTTAAGAGTATTGATAGGCAAAGGGATCTGGGTGTACAGGTACATAGGTCACTGAAAGTGGCATTGCAGGTGGAGAAGGTAGTCAAGAAGGCATACGGCATGCTTGCCATCATCGGCCGGGGTATTGAGTTTAAAAATTGGCAAGTCATGTTGCAGCTTTATAGAATCTTAGTTGGGCCGCACTTGGAATATAGTGTTCAATTCTGGTCACCACACTACCAGAAGGATGTGGAGGCTTTGGAGAAGGTACAGAAAAGATTTACCAGGATGTTGCCTGGTATGGAGGGCATTAGCTATGAGGAGAGATTGGAGAAACTTGGTTTGTTCTCACTGGAGCGACGGAGGTTGAGGGGAGACCTGATAGAAGTCTACAAGATTATGAGAGGCATGGACAGAGTGGATAGTCAGAAGCTTTTTCTCAGGTTGGAAGAGTCAATTACTAGGGGGCATAGGTTTAAGGGGCAAGGTTTAAAGGAGATATACGAGACAGATTCTTTACACAGGGAGTAGTGGGTGCCTGGAACCTGTTACTAGGGGAGGTAGTGGAAGCGGATATGGCAGTGACTTTTAAGGAGTGTCTTGACAAGTACATGAATAGGATGGGAATAGAGGGATATGGTCCCCGGAAGGGTAGGGGGTTTTAGTTCAGTCGGGCAGCAGGGTCGGTGCAGGCTTGGAGGGCCGAAGGCCTGTTCCTGTGCTGTAATTTTCTTTGTTCTTTGTTGTCTTTTATTTCTCTGTCACCCTCATGTTTCCTTTTTAACCTGAGGTGAACTATCTTTACTATCTTCACCACCTGAGGATTTCTCCTTTCCCCAGTATTTATTCCTCACAGATTGGAATTGATGTTGAAAACCAATCCCTGTTTCATAGAACATAGAACAGTACAGCACAGAACAGGCCCTTCGGCCCACGATGTTGTGCCGAGCTTTATCTGAAACCAAGGTCAAGCTATCCCACTCCCTATCATCCTGGTGTGCTCCATGTGCCTATCCAATAACCACTTAAATGTTCCTAAAGTGTCTGACTCCACTATCACTGCAGGCAGTCCATTCCACACCCCAACCACTCTCTGCGTAAAGAACCTACCTCTGATATCCTTCCTATATCTCCCACCATGAACCTTATAGTTATGCCCCCTTGTAATAGCTCCATCCACCCGAACCAGTTCAAATTCAACTGCCCTCTTTGCTGCCACAATCGCAGTTTTATACATTTGCACATCTAACATTTCAAGTTCAAATTGTCTTTCCAATTCCTGAAGTTCTAATTCTGCCTTTTTATTTTTGTTCTGCCAGTGCTAGTCTTTCTTTTCCCGACTTGACCTTCGGACCAGGGTCAGTTGGCGATCCCCAGCTCCGCCCTCTTCTGGCCAAAGCCAGCTCGGACACTGTCTGCAAAGTGACCTTCTCCCAACATATACCCCTGTCCCACAGTCTCAATAAGAAGTCTAACAACACCAGGTTAAAGTCCAACTGTTAGGCTTCTTACTGTGTTTACCCCAGTCCAACACCGCCATCTCCACACCACAGTCTCAATCCAGACAACCTCAATCATTCTGTGCTTAATGTTAGTTAACATTTATCAAAATAATAAGGAATGATATGAATTAAGTAAGAATTTCCAAATACTGGTAAACTAAAATAAAAGCACTGGAGATTAATAGTAGCTTCATCAAGAGCAGCAAAGAGAATAAAGTCTTCCAGGTTTTGCCCTTAGCCTGAGGGTGGGTTAAAATACTAACCCCATGATGGGCCAGCTCTGATTATTGCACTTGCACTATTACATTCTTTATCCATTGTGTTCAAACACTGATTAGCTTAACATGTTTGCTGCTGTAAAGCATTCACAGTAAAATGTGCCATTCTTCACTATTTACAAAAATGTTGGATTAAACAATCTCCTCTTCTTTTGTCTTTCAGCATCTTACTCCAGTTTAAAAACTGAATTGGAGAGAGTGAAAACAGATAAAGATCAGGTGTGGGATTCTTTCTTTTCAATGTTTCTCTGCTGCCGAGTTAACACTGGTCACTGTCATGTGAATGCTTCTCACTGAAATGACCTTGGAATTAGAAAAGCTGCCTTTGTTGTCTTGATTTACTGTGAATCTTCTCCAGGGAACATTAGCTGATGGGGCCCTAACTGAACAAGCAGCTCATCTTGTTCTGTGCTGTCTGCCTTAAACTTTTGTGCATGTACAGAATTTAAATGTAAAGCAGTTAAATTTACAAATTACAAAGTTGGAAATGCAAGAGGAACTTTTTTTGTCACTAAAAAGGATGATTGATATGTGGAACACGTTTTAAGTTTTATCTATTAGTCACAAGGAGGCTTACATTAACACTGCAATGAAGTTACTGTGAAAATCCCCTAGTCGCCACACTCCGGCGCCTGTCTGGGTACACTGAGGGAGAATTTAGCATGGCCAAGACACCTAACCAGCACGTCTTTCGGACTATGGGAGGAAACCCACGCAAACACAGGGAGAACATGTAAACTCCACACAGACAGTGACCCAAGCTAGGAATTGAATCCGAGGGTCCCTGGCGTAGTGCCACCATGTCGCCCCATTGCTGTCATAGATGGTAGAACAGGCAACCGTAACAAGTTTCAAGAAGAAGCGAGGCAAAATTTACTCCACAAAAGGGATTTGACATTTATTAGAAATGGACAGATGGGCTGTTAGTTTTCCCCTCAAACTGTGAATCTTTCAACTCATAAGTGTGTTTTGACTTTGTCAAATGACTAAAGTTTATATTGTGAGTGTTTATGCATAACATTCAGACAGAACATGATCCACACACAGACCTATCTGGCTCCAAATAGTGTAAGTGGCACTTTCCTGATGGTTTGCATGGTTTCCAAGAAATGCCTGGTTGTTTGGCCCTGAGATTAGCTAGCTTTGTCAGCACCACCAGCCACAAACCACAGTTAAGCAGCATTTGCTCCAATGGCTATTGTCTTCAATGTGACCTGTAACTATTCAGAAACCCATGGTTGAAAGAATGACATGGGGGCAGCACATTCTTCAGAGCATGTTCTACCCTCGCCCCGGAGAGCAGAGGTGTGAATGGGGGAAACTTCCTTAAAGACTCTAAACCATAGCTAGCGCTTACTGTTGGTACTTTTATTTTCAATTCCCCTATTTATACTACTTGTTCACTAGTTCTTTCTGGAGGAGGAAATTTCGACACACATTCTGAGCTTGTTTTTGTTTTAAAACTTTGTTTTTAGCTGGAAGCCAGAGTACAAGAGAAGATACAGCATCTCGAGAATCTTGAAGAAGTGAATAACAGCTTGCAAGAACAACTGAAGAGAGAGGGTGATGCAAAGGTGAGACATAAAGAGTGTGAAAGTTCGGATTGGCCTGTAGCTTCCCTCCCTGAATGAGCATTTCTTTCAGGATCGCCATTGTTAATGTGCTATATACAGAAATCTGTTCAAGGTGAATTTAAGGTTAACCATAGCACACTGTGCATTCCTAACATAAATACCAGGCAAAGCCATTGAGTCTGCATTGTTTTTTTATCCCATGTGACTAGATTGGGTCAATTGAAGAATATAATCCTACAGACATGGGGCTAATTAAAACCTATGTGAAACCCCTTCAACTCTCCAGGCTGGTTAAGATTAGGAAAGGATCAGCATCAACGTTGCTAGCATTTCATTTCTGTGTTGTTCTGTGGTTCGGGCCACGTCCCATAGCATGTACTCCAGGCTGGCATTCCAGTGCAATACTGAGTCAGTGCTGCATTGTCAGAGGTGTTATCTTTTGGATGAGAAGTCTCTGCCTTCCCTATTAATTGAACAGAAAGATCCTACACCGCTATTTGAAGACGGGTAGGGGAGTTCTCCACAGTGCCGTGTCCAAATGAATTCCAGTCTCCATGCTCAGTGTAACATTGAGCTGTCAATGATGCTGACTGCTTACCTGCTGAAACCAGCCCCTCTCCGCAATTAGCAGGTAGAACAAGTTAATTTGTAGTGAAGCTTTGCCTGGCCAACTAGATTCATTAGTCTTCCTTTATTTAATTCTCCCGTGTACTGCACTGGGACATTCTATTGCTTATGGAATTGGATCAGCCTCTGGCTGTCTGAAGAATGGTGCTGAGTTGATTCCCATCAGTCTGCTGCTCAGTTCAGTAACATGCTCTGGAAGAGACTGTCATTCCTTACTTACCAGGCTTGGTAAATCCAACTCATGACTGGAAATAGCTGCAACTCCAGGTTTACTCGCCAGGTTTAATCACTATTCCTTTATGTTCAAACATACTGCAGCAAACTGAAAATACAGGTAGTTCCAGAATTTGTTTCATGTGATGTGGATGTTGCTGGTTAAGCCAGCATTTGTTGCCAATTCCCAATTGCCATGGAGAATATGGTGGTGAGCTGTAATTACCAAAGATGGTACAGGGCAGTGTCGCAGTGAGTGTGAAAGACGGGACAGTGTTGCCGTGGTTTTGAACTGTTGTTCTGTAGTCAGAGATGGGAAGTGTAATTTTAACGACAAGAGGACTCTGTGAATACACTATGATTTTACCCAGGTAGCAGGATTAAATGTCTTGGATATAGATAACCAGGACTGACCATGAGAGTAATTCTGGGGTGTACAGGACAATAGTATTTAGAGTTGAAATCAAACAATGGTTTTCTCACTCATTTTCAGACGAGCTTGGAACAGTTGCTGTATGAGGAAAAGAATAAAGGTCAGAGGTTACAGACCGAACTCGATGTTAGTGAACAAGTTCAGAGAGACTTTGTTAAACTCTCCCAGACTTTGCAGGTAAGGAATTGCT
Organism: Mustelus asterias; assembly: GCF_964213995.1. Classification (NCBI taxonomy): domain Eukaryota; kingdom Metazoa; phylum Chordata; class Chondrichthyes; order Carcharhiniformes; family Triakidae; genus Mustelus; species Mustelus asterias. The sequence continues at coordinate 50,852,234 of NC_135812.1, read as the reverse complement.
TTCTCTACCAATTCCAGAGTGGGGTAGAAATGTCCCCCATAGAGCTGAAGCTGCACGGGAGGTAAAACCTCTAGCATTGAATACTATAGTTTACTGAGACTTCCATTGAGACACAGACACATTTTGTGTCTCTGTGCCCTGTTTGAGAGCAGATATCCACTCCATCTGACGAAGGAGCAGCGCTCCGAAAGCTAATGGCATTTGCTGCCAAATAAACCTGTTGGACTTTAACCTGGTGTTAAAACTCTTACTGTGATTTCCCCAGTCCAACGCCGGCATCTCCACATCGGGTCTGGCCAGGCCAGGCCTGTGCCTTCAGAAATGGGGGCGAATATCAATCTGAACCCTTATTGATCACTGATTGCAGGGACCTGCTTCCAGTTTCAGCTCCTCTCTTTTTGTCAGCTCCATGTGTACAAATGGTCATATTATAAACCTGGAGCCTCAAAGCCACAAACACATGCATGGCTGCTGTTACATTATCGAGCAATTGCTCGGAGGTGTAATTGATGGAAATGAAATGACTGTTCGGTGGTGTTTGTGTTCATTGTTACTGAGAGGTCTGGCAGAGATTATTTTTACTGAGGACAGTGTGGACATTACCAATCGTCATTTTCTTTTCACTTTCTCCCATTAGGTGCAGTTGGAGAGAATTCGTCAGGCAGAATCATTGGAAAATGTCCGTGTGATCCTAAATGACACAAAACTTACAGATATTAACCAACTCCCAGAAACATGACATTGACCCCTGGAGATTGAAGCTACATGGTTTTTACTCAACCAGACATTTTTCTTTGTAGAAACATGTTAATTCTTATTTAACTCTGAAGGATCAGAGCCTATGGATTAATAGAATGCAGTAATTGAGGTGTAAATGTTTCTAGATTGACTTTGTACAGGACGCCTGACTGCAGTTAGAGCTTCCCAATTCATGAAATTGCAACAGGGGAACACTACTGAAATTTTAAATTTAACATATGATGAGAAGAGATCACCGAGTGTGTGCCGTACGCAAACTTTGAAAAATCATTGATACAAGAATTCCCACTCTTGCTGGAGTAGACAGATCCAATCGGGTGCTCTGTGTTGATTTAGTCCTTTCTCATCTGTTTCATGTACATTCATTAAAACAGCATCAGGCAGTCAAAACCTTTAGCTCACACTTTTACTCGTGAAGTTTAAATGTTTAGTGCTCAGAAAAGTGTGAACATTTTGCTTTAACCGGTCTTTTTTCTCCCAAAGGAATCTGCTTGTCTTCCCAGAGTCCTGTCAACTCCTCCCAACAGCAGGCAAAGCTTCACTAGAGTGTGTATTTATTGTACTTGCTATCCCTGCCAGTTTTGTATTACTCTCACCTGCAGTGAATTATGTGTCCTGTATCTCACTGAACAGCAAGTTAAATGAAAGGGAAATTTTAAAAAACCCACTTCCTTAACTTCCATTGATTAAAAATTGCTGACATGTTGTAGATGTGAGGCAGAGCAATTAAACCTTTTTTAATGATGTAAGAAGAAGGACATTTGGTTAACCAGTTTTAAATTTAATTATAATTCTCAAGATTTAATACTTTTTCAAATAAGTGCACTCAGATGAATATTGGAGCTAAATATTACCGGTTGAACCCTTACTCAGCGTGAAATTGTTGCTGTTGAATTGGTTATGTTGGGGATGTAGTTGGTGTCTAAAGGTATTAAGCTGTTTTAGGATGGGATGATGTTGTGACCTCTCTCACTTGATTTAGCCCTTCCTTTCTGACTTTTGAAGAGTGAAACTGGAGTTTTGAAGTAATCAAATCGGAACACTCGGACTGCTCTGCAGACTTTATACCTAATTTCTCTTTGTTCTTTATATACACGTGGACACTCATTTAAGTTTCTAACACTTTTGGCCAGGTCACATTTAAAAGGAAAAGTTCAGGCAATTAAAGTTTGGCCAGCGATTCTGCACGATCATATGTATTCTGTATGTCTGGACCATGAAATCCATGCTCCAGACATACAATTTGAACAGCAGCACAGTGAGGATAGCTACTGCAGCACTGCGAGAGAAGATGGCTGCTCACCACTAATAGGGAGCAGTTCTTGTAGCATTGTGCTGAATTTGCTGTGTCGGGGTCTGAGGCTTTCTGCAATTGTAAGCTGTTAAAAGACCCACAGCACAGAACGGCATTTTAAAATATGTATTGGTAAGGTTTAGCAATGGCATTTTCACAGCAGTGTACCTAGGCAGCAGTAAATGCAGAGTAATGAGGTTTCACACCATCTCATTGAATCATGATGTGAAGCTCTGTGGAGAGGTGAAGGAAACAGTTGACAGAGTGAAAGACATTTTGCAACTTCAGGTGCATTTTACATTTTATCCTCCCAAAAATATTTGTAGAAAATGGCTGTTTATTTAAGGAAATAATTATGCAACATTTTAACACTTGGATATGAAAGTTTTTCCTTTAAGCCTTTTAAAATTAAACTTACCATAACTTCCTCAGCACTTGCTTCAAATAGAAACATGGTATAGAATTAAAAAGCATGGCACTTCAGTCCTTTCCATTACAGCTCTCTGATTTAAACATGATGTATGTGTGACATGACTGGCTAGTGAATTCAGAAGATGCTCTCTGCAGTTTTTTAATATATGTATATATATTATATATATATTACTTCCTCTTACATGAATTGACTTTAAAGCTTTCACCAGCTATAGCTGATTTAGCAATATCCAAATCCTGGCAACTATAAACACAGTACAAGAAAGCAGAGGTAAGGGGTAATGTTTCATGTGTTCCCTAGTCCATTGTTAGGAACTTACATGTGCAGTTTCCCTTCATCATAGCATGTCTGTATTTATTTAGTCCAGTGGTGGAACCACATTTTAACTGCCTACATCTCCCAGTAAGTTCCTTGGGCACTTTGAGAGAAGAGTCATGTTTGACACAAGCCATCAGTGTCCTGTGCAAGTGTGGATGTACAATTCTGCTGTTTATAGATTTAAAATGTAACCAATTTAACTAGACTGAAGGTGTCCTTATGAAGAAAATGTTTAAAATAAAAGCTGCTGGAGTAAACAGCTGTGTTTGTCGAGTAACGTATAGAATAATAAATCACTTTATCCAGACTTGAAATCCCTCTGTCTGAGATCTTGACAAAAGCAGTTGATAGAGGGCCATGTCACCTAGTCTGCAGCTTTTTCTGAATTTGTGAAGTGCTATATTCTACTCTTGTTATATTACTGATAGTGGGGGCTTGCTAGGGTTTATTAACTCTCTTCACATTCTCTTTATTTGATCTGATTTATTACTGTCACATGTCTTAGTATACAGTGAAAAGTATTGTTTACATAAGAACATAAGAAATAGGAGCAGGAGTAGGCCATCTAGCCCCTCGAGCCTGCCCCGCCATTCAATAAGATCATGGCTGATCTGACGTGGATCAGTACCACTTACCCGCCTGATCCCCATAACCCTTAATTCCCTTACCGATCAGGAATCCATCCATCCGCGCTTTAACATATTCAGCGAGGTAGCCTCCACCACCTCAGTGGGCAGAGAATTCCAGAGATTCACCACCCTCTGGGAGAAGAAGTTCCTCCTCAACTCTGTCTTAAACCGACCCCCCTTTATTTTGAGGCTGTGTCCTCTAGTTTTAACTTCCTTACTAAGTGGAAAGAATCTCTCCGCCTCCACCCTATCCAGCCCCCGCATTATCTTATAAGTCTCCATAAGATCCCCCCTCATCCTTCTAAACTCCAACGAGTACAAACCCAAGCTCCTCAGCCTCTCCTCATAATCCAAACCCCTCATCTCCGGTATCAACCTGGTGAACCTTCTCTGCACTCCCTCCAGTGCCAATATATCCTTCCTCATATAAGGGGACCAATACTGCACACAGTATTCCAGCTGCGGCCTCACCAATGCCCTGTACAGGTGCATCAAGACATCCCTGCTTTTATATTCTATCCCCCTCGCAATATAGGCCAACATCCCATTTGCCTTCTTGATCACCTGTTGTACCTGCAGACTGGGCTTTTGCGTCTCATGCACAAGGACCCCCAGGTCCCTTTGCACGGTAGCATGTTTTAATTTGTTTCCATTGAGGTAGTAATCCCATTTGTTATTATTTCCTCCAAAGTGTATAACCTCGCATTTCTCAACGTTATACTCCATTTGCCATATCCTCGCCCACTCACTCAGCCTGTCCAAATCTCTCTGCAGATCTTCTCCGTCCTCCACACGATTCACTTTTCCACTTATCTTTGCGCACTATACAGACAAAACACCGCTGATAGAGAAGGAAACGAGAGAGAGCAGAATGTAGTGTTACAGTCATAACTAGGGTGTAGAGAAAGATCAACTTAATGCGTGGTAGGTCCATTCAAAGGTCTGATGGCAGCAAGGAGGAAGCTGTTCTCGAGTCAGCTGGTACGTGACCTCAGACTTTGTATCTTTTTCCCGACGGAGGAAGGTGGAGGATAAAGGGACACACTTTGAGACCAGCAGCGAAGACTCGACGAAGGAGGCGGCCTTGCCCAATCGGAAGACTGACCGAAGGAAGGAAGGAAGAAGCTGCCATCGAGACTCACCTTCGTGACAATGGACCAGAGAGACTCAGAGAATCGGGCCTGCAATTCAACCAAACCATCTTTACGGGTAGTATAGAGGTCCTTAATTATGCTGGCTGCTTTGCCAAGGCAGCGGGAAGTGTAGACAGTCAATGGATGGGAGGCTGGTTTGCGTGATGGATTGGACTACATTGTTGTATCTGTTAATTCTCAGATACTTTCGACCAGTTTGCTTACTCCAGGGTTTTACCCCGGTGTCCTTATTTGCAAGATGGACAAAGGACAAACACAAGTAAAGGTTCAACAAGTTTATTAATAATAACACTATTAACCCTTAAATTACCCACATAAAACAAGAGGATACCCCAGCAGATTCAAGTATACTACCCGTAAAGATTCAAGTATACTACCCGTAAAGATGGTTTGGTTGAATTGCAGGCCCGATTCTCTGAGTCCCTCTGGTCCATTGTCACGAAGGTGAGTCTCGATGGCAGCTTCTTCCTTCCTTCGGTCAGTCTTCCGATTGGGCAAGGCCGCCTCCTTCGTCGAATCTTCGCTGCTGGTCTCAAAGTGTGTCCCTTTATCCCGCAGCCTGCTTACCTTTCCAGAAACTTCTCTGGCTTCCGGCCAATGAGGTCCCAGGAGGGGGTTCCAATACCCAGTGGGTTTCTTGATGTCTGCCTGACAGGACACTAGGGTCCGCCCCCCAGGTGTCCCATCTCCCAGGAACTTTCATTGACGAAACGTCTGGCCCGATCTGGGCTTCTAACAATGGGTCGGTGCATTTCAATGGGGTGCAATGATCTCCTGCTAAGTATCAAGTAGAGTGTAACGACCTTTGATGGGTGGTTGATGGGTCAGGCCCAGACACGTTTGTGCATTTGCATAATTGGCCTGCCTGAGGTGTGACTGTGTTTGATTTTAATCTGCCCAATTCTTTAATTTAGGATATCCAATTTTATCAGACTTAAAACTAGGCCCTGTTTATATCACCACATTCCCCCCTCTTGATCCAATGAGCGTCAGCAAACCGCATCTCACAATTCTCACCAAACCATCTCAACAAGCAAGTACCCCGAATCTGGGGTTGACAGTATCGTCCCTAACCCACAATAGTACCAACAAATTTAAATGAAGTAAAATAATTTAAAAAACAATAAGAAACAATACGTCAATCGGGTATATACAAAACAAAGCAATAAACAGTACAAAATGACAAGTGACTGTACATATTAAATACAGATGGGACAGTATCAAGGCTCTTGATTGTAGAGCCTCTCCCGGTGTCGGATGGCCCTTGCTGAGTCGAAGTTTTTGCAGAAATTCCTTAGGACGATAGGGAAGCCGGAGCAGTCTGATTGTTGTTGGAAGAAAACGTGGTTGGAAAACTTCCAAGTTGCTTCTGTAAATCAACCATATACTGGTAACACTGAGCGTAGTAGGTCAACTGGGCATCAACATAGTCATGCAGGCAACGAAGGTGATGAGCATGTGTACTGCTAATTCTTTCAAACAAAAGTCTTGTGATCTCTGCCTGGCGATCAAATTCACTTTGTGTAATTCGCATTTCCTGTTCTGCTGCTGAACGGGCCTCTGACGCCTTTGCCTTCTCCAGTCTTGCTTTTGCTGCATCTAAATCAAGTCTTTTATTCTGCAAGAGTTTACGTTCTTTAGATATTGTTCTATAGTCCCCTTCCAGAAAGTTTCTAAGGGGTGCCAAAAGGTTGACTTCTGACGAGTGTACTTCCATCGGGTGTGGGGTGAACCACATATATCCGGGGTATCGTAGGCTGATTTTCTGGTCTTTGGTTGATGTGGTGTCTGTGGTTCGGTCTGAGACGAGGAGTCCCAGATAACAGGGAAGTATGTAGTTCATTCTGGGGAAGATCAAGGTAGCACCTGTTAATTCTTATTAATACCTGATTCTCTTTTCCTTTTCTTTACTAGAATGTCGTATGACTCTTTTTTAAAAAAAAACAAAGAAATAAGTAAAGGAATAATAAAGGCCCAATAGTGTCATACGAAGGGTTGGTTGACCATCAGCGTTGATGGGGTTGAGTGGGGTAAGGAGTTTGCAGAGCGTGAAAATAAAATGTTGGGTATGTGACATGTGTCCTTGTTGTTGGAGGACTATGGCACAGTATAACAATAGATTCTTCATCCCACAACCAAACTGTGGTGTGTCGGAAAATTATGACGTGGGCAGATAAAAACCCTTTTCAATTGCGTGATGCGTGGAGTGGACAGATAAAGCTATTTACAATTTGGACTGTGATGTCCTGATTCTTTCTTAGTGGAGGGAACCTATGTGAGCGGGCTTTGGCTGCCAGGTACCCACTGCATTACCACCTCTGGTAGTGAGCGCTGGGTCAAATGGTTCTGGGAGTCCCGGTACCAGGGGCGCCATCGGGGGTAAGTTTTGCGGGTTCCCCATCCTTTCCGTCGGGGTCCCCTGGGCCGGGGTTTGGCTGAGTCCCCTGGCTCCTCCCACCTTTTGTTTTGGCAAAAATGGCCCCTTGGGGTCTTTTATTGCCGGAACCTGGCATTCATGGGGCTCCCCGCCGTAGGTTAGGTTGTCTGCCAGGAATGTGGGGGTTATAGCTGCTTGTCGGGCCGGTCCTTCAAGGGGCATGGGTCGGGGTCCATCGTCGGGGAACCGCTGAGATGGTTGTGTGGGGCAGTTGGGTGGTGCCCTACAGTTCCGGGCGAAATGTTTGGGTTGCCCGCAGGTACAACACTGTGCTTGTGGGCGTGGGCCTCTGGGCTCAGCTCTATATCGTTCTCGGTGTTGGGGGTTGGGCCTATGTCCTGTGCGGCCTTGTGGTTCCCTGTGTCGGCGATCAGCAATACTGTATGGGTGTGCGGGGTTTGCTGGTCCCCTGAAATTTGGTGGTGCCCTACAGTCCCGGGCAAAATGGTTGGGTTGCCCACAGTTATAACACTGTGCTTGTGGGGTTGGTTTTATCTTGTTCCCTGTACCTGGGGTTGGGAATATATCGGGGTTCTGCGCGGGGCTGTGGTTATCTGTATCGATGATTGGCACGGGTATGTGGGGGTGAGTTTCCCAGTCCCCTGTTTCCACCTCCCCCTTCGTTACGCCAAACCGCGGCCAGGTCTGTGTGGATCGGGTTCATCATTCCGTGTTTTGTGGACTTGGGGGTGTCTGTTTGTCTGACTTCCCGTTCCCCCACACAAGTCATTTTGCGGATGGCCCAGGCTTCTGTATGTGTATTATCATCAGGGTCAAAATTCTCACAAGCTTTCCGACTCCCCTCGGTGGTGTGTGCTATCAGGGTCCAGATCCATGTGGGCCGGTGGTGTGCATTTAATTGGACTCGGTTTAATTGGCCAAAAACCGCAACAAATTGGTTCCATAGTCGGCCAGCATAGGCTGTCGGGTGCTCCCCTCTCTTTTGTTGGCAGCTGTTTAAGCCTTGTACCGGGTCATCCCTATTGTAGCCTATGGCGGCCAGAACGGCCGCCTTCATTTCTGGTAGGGTTCTCCCGGCCACCTTCTGGGGTTCGGGTAGGGCGGAACGGATGGCAGGACTTAAACATAACAGAATAAGTTTAACCTCTTCTGCCTCGTCTAGGCCGTTTAAAACACAATATTCGGTGACCTGGTCAAAGAGAGCACGTGGATCCCTGGAGGGCTCAAATACTCCAATCGCTTTAGCTATGTCAGTGAGCTGTGTCATGGTGTATGGAGTTACATAAATCACATTGTGGTTCTGTCCGTCCTGTTGTCGGGTGGTGACCGGATTCATCGGTACAGGAACCGGATTAGTGACTGGGCTTATTGGGATGGTAAAACGACTAGGAGCTGAGACTGAGTTTCCCCAGATGGGGGCCGGATTAGGTGGTGCCGTTGGTTCCACTACTGGGAAGGGAGGTGGGGGTCCCCAGTCGGCAGTGACGCTAGCTGTTGCATAATGGCAGACATCCTCTTCTAAATCCCCCCACTCTACCCCGGGGTCACTATCCCCTGTTTCGGTCGTGTATGCACACATTACACCCTTTTTTTATGGCTAGTTGTGCTTTTAAGTCTTTAATCTCATAGAAACCCTACAGTGTAGAAAGAGGCCATTCGGCCCATCGAGTCTAGCCCAGGGGACCCCGAAGGAAAGGATGGGGAACCCGCAAACCTTACCCCCGATGGCGCCCCTGGTACCGGGACTCCCAGAACCATTTGACCCAGCGCTCACTACCAGAGGTGGTAATGCAGTGGGTAACTGGCAGCCAAAGTCCGCTCACATAGGTTCCCTATGTGACCACAATCCCACCCAGGTTCTAGAACATAGAACATAGAAAGCCACAGCACAAACAGGCCCTTCGGCCCACAAGTTGCGCCGATCACATCCCCACCTCTAGGCCTATCTATAGCCCTCAATCCCATTAAATCCCATGTACTCATCCAGAAGTCTCTTAAAAGACCCCAACGAGTTTGCCTCCACCACCACCGACGTCAGCCGATTCCACTCACCCACCACCCTCTGAGTGAAAAACTTACCCCTGACATCTCCTCTGTACCTACCCCCCAGCACCTTAAACCTGTGTCCTCTCGTAGCAACCATTTCAGCCCTTGGAAATAGCCTCTGAGAGTCTACCCTATCCAGACCTCTCAACATCTTGTAAACCTCTATCAGGTCACCTCTCATCCTTCGTCTCTCCAGGGAGAAGAGACCAAGCTCCCTCAACCTATCCTCATAAGGCATGCCCCCCAATCCAGGCAACATCCTTGTAAATCTCCTCTGCACCCTTTCAATGGCTTCAACATCTTTCCTGTAATGAGGTGACCAGAACTGCGCGCAGTACTCCAAGTGGGGTCTAACCAGGGTCCTATAAAGCTGCAGCATTATCTCCCGACTCCTAAACTCAATCCCTCGATTAATGAAGGCCAGTACGCCGTACGCCTTCTTGACCGCATCCTCCACCTGCGAGGCCGATTTAAGAGTCCTATGGACCCGGACCCCAAGGTCCTTCTGATCCTCTACACTGCTAAGAATGGTACCCTTCATATTATACTGCTGCTTCATCCCATTGGATCTGCCAAAATGGATCACTACACACTTATCCGGGTTGAAGTCCATCTGCCACTTCTCCGCCCAGTCTTGCATTCTATCTATGTCTCGCTGCAACTTCTGACATCCCTCCAAACTATCCACAACACCACCTACCTTGGTGTCGTCAGCAAACTTACCAACCCATCCCTCCACTTCCTCATCCAGGTCATTTATGAAAATGACAAACAGCAAGGGTCCCAGAACAGATCCCTGGGGCACTCCACTGGTCACTGACCTCCATGCAGAGAAAGACCCCTCCACAGCCACTCTCTGCCTTCTGCAGGCAAGCCAGTTCTGGATCCACAAGGCAACAGCCCCTTGGATCCCATGCCCTCTCACTTTCTCAAGAAGTCTTGCATGGGGGACCTTATCGAACGCCTTGCTGAAGTCCATATAGACCACATCCACCGCTCTTCCTTCGTCAATGTGTTTGGTCACATTTTCAAAGAACTCAACCAGGCTCGTAAGGCATGACCTGCCCTTGACAAAGCCGTGCTGACTACTTTTGATCATACTAAACTTCTCTAGATGATCATAAATCCTGTCTCTCAGGATCCTCTCCATCAACTTACCAACCACTGAGGTTAGACTCACCGGTCGGTAATTTCCCGAGCTGTCCCTGTTCCCTTTCTTGAATATAGGGACCACATCTGCAATCCTCCGGAACCTCTCCCGTCTCCATCGACGATGCAAAGATCATCGCCAAAGGCTCCGCAATCTCCTCCCTCGCCTCCCACAGTAACCTGGGGTACATCCCATCCAGTCCCGGCGACTTACCAACCTTGATGCCATTCAATAGTTCCAACACATCCTCTTTCTTTATGTCCACATGCTCGATCCTTTCTGTCCACCGCAAACCAGCAGTACAACCACCCAGATCCCTTTCCACCGTGAATACCGAGGTAAAGTATTCATTAAGCAGCTCCGCCATTTCTAACGGTTCCGCACAAACTTTTCCCCCTTCACCTTTTAAGGGTCCTATGCCTTCACATCTCATCCTTTTACTCTTGACATATTTGTAGAAAGCCTTGGGATTCTCCTTAATCTTACCCGCCAAGGCCTTCTCATGACCCCTTCTCGCTCTCCTAATTTCTTTCTTAAGCTCCTTCCTACATCCCGTATACTCCTCTAAATCCTTAACACCTCCTAGCTCTCTGAACCTTCTGTACGCCTCTCTTTTCTTATTCACCAGGTTCATCACAACCTTCGTGCACCACGGTTCCCGTACCCTACCAACACCCCCCTGTCTCATCGGAACGTTGTCATGCAGAGCTCCAGACAAACATTCCTTGAAAATCCTCCACTTTCCTTCGGTACTTTTCCCCAAGAATGCCTCCTTCCAATTTACCCGTCTAATTTCCTCCCTGATGACACTGTATTTCCCTTTACTCCAGAGAAACACTTTCCTAGCCTGCCTGATCCTATCTCTTTCCAATGCTATCGTGAAGGAGATAGAATTATGATCGCTATCCCCAAGATGCTCACCCACCGAGAGATCCTCCACCTGTCCAGGTTCATTAGCCAGCACCAGATCAAGTACAGCCTCTCCTCTAGTAGGCTTATCCACATACTGTGTCAGGAAACTCTCCTGGACACACCTAACAAACTCCTCTCCATCCAAACCCCTAGCCCTAGGGATATTCCAATCTATGTTTGGGAAATTAAAATCTCCCATCACGACAACTCTGTTATTCCTACATCTCTCCAGGATCTGTTTCCCCATCTGCTCCTCAACATCTCTGTTACTATTGGGCGGCCTATAGAAAACACCCAGCAACGTTACCGACCCCTTCCTGTTCCTAACCTCCACCCACAGAGACTCCGTCGTCAATCCCTCCACGGCGTCCACCTTCTCTACAGCCGTGACACTATCCCTGATCAACAGTGCCACTCCCCCCCCCTCTCTTGCCTCCCTCCCTGTCCTTCCTGAAACATCTAAAACCCGGCACCTGAAGCACCCAGTCCTGTCCCTGAGACATCCAAGTCTCCGTAATGGCCACCACATCACAATTCGAAGCAGCAATCCACGCTCTAAGCTCATCCACTTTATTCACTACACTCCTGGCATTAAAATAGACACATCTCAGACCTTCAGCCTGAGCACTTCCCTTCTCCATCACTCGTCTAACCTCCCTCTTACCCTGTTTACATTCCTTATCTATTTGCGAGCTAACCTCCTCGCTCAGTCCCCTCATTTCGATTCCCTCCCCCCAACCTTTCTAGTTTAAAGTCTCTCCAGTAGCCTTAGCCAACCTTCCCGCCAGGATATTGGTCCCCCTGGGATTCAAGTGCCACCCGTCTTTTTTAAACAGGTCACACCTGCCCCTAAAGAGGTCCCAATGATCCAAGTACCCAAATCCTTGTCCCTTGCTCCAGTCCCTCAGCCACGCATTCATTCTCCACCGATTCCTGTTCTCACTCTCCCGTGGCACAGGCAGCAATCCCGAGATTACTACCTTTGCATTCCTCTTTCTCAGCTGTCTACCTAACTCCCTATATTCTCTTTTCATGACCCCTTCCCTCTTCCTACCTATGTCAGCAGTACCTATATGCATCACGACCTTCGGCTCCTCTCCCTCCCCCTTCAGGATTTCTGGGACTCGACCAGAGACATCCCGGACCCCTGCACCAGGGAGGCAAACCACCATCCGAGAGTCCTGTCTGTGTCCGCAAAAACGCCTATCTGACCCCCTCACCGTAGAGTCCCCAATTAACACTACCCTCCTTTCCTTACCTTTTTGCACTCCTGGGCCAGGCTCAGCTCCAGAGACACTGCCACCGCTGCTTCCCCCAGGTGGGCTGTCCACCCCAGTAGTACTCAGACAGGAGTACTTATTATTAAGGGGCACATCCACCGGGGTGCTCACCATCAACCGAGCTTTCTCCTTCCTCACTGTTACCCAGTTACCCTCCTCCCGTGGTCCCGGTGTGACCACCTGCCGATAGCTCCTGTCAATGACCTCCTCACTATCCCTAACCCGGCGAAGGTCCTCGAGCTGCAATTCCAGTTCCCTAACATGGTCCCTTAGGAACCGCAGCTCAACACACCCAGCACAGATATGGTCGTCCGGGAGGCTAGGAGCCTCCAGGACCTCCCACATCCTACATTGGGAACAACATACTGGCCTCACACTCATAATTGCCCCTTTAAACACACAGGGGAAAAAAAAAGTGAATGAAAATTTTACCCGCATATCCCTCCATATTTACCCGCTAATCCCTCTAACCTACCCATCTCCGGACACTAAGGGGCAATTTTAGCACGGCCAATCAACCTAACCCGCACATCTTTGGACTGTGGGAGGAAAGGGCGGCACGGTAGCACAGTGGTTAGCACTGCTGCTTCACAGCTCCAGGGTCCCGGGTTCGATTCCCGGCTCGGGTCACTGTCTGTGTGGAGTTTGCACATTCTCCTCGTGTCTGGGTGGGTTTCCTCCGGGTGCTCCGGTTTCCTCCCACAGTCCAAAGATGTGCGGGTTAGGTTGATTGGCCAGGTTAAAAAAAAAAATTGCCCCTTAGAGTCCTGGGTTGCGTAGGTTAGAGGGATTAGCGGGTAAAATATGTGGGGGTAGGGCCTGGGTGGGATTGTGGTCGGTGCAGACTCGATGGGCCGAATGGCCTCCTTCTGCACTAGGGTTTCTATGATTTCTATGAAACAGGAGCACCCGGAGGAAACCCACTCAGACACGAGGAGAATGTGCAAACTTCACACAGACAGTGACTCAAGCCGGGAATCGAACCCAGGTCCCTAGAGCTGTGAAGCAGCCGTGCTAACCACTGTGCTACCGTGCCGTCCCAGGCATTTGGAGTGGTCCATTGCGCGGGCTGTATTTATTTTTCCTGCTTGGTGCAAAACTTTTACTGCAGCCTGTAGGTCGCTGCATTTACGTTTAACTTCCTCTACCTGTTGCAGCGCAGCCTCTCTCTCACGGACAGCACGCTGCGCCTTTAGGTAGGCTTTATCACATTGAGCCTGGAATTGGCTCATGTGTATCATATTGATTTGGTTCCTTTCCTCTCGTGTGTTTACCTCCGCTTCCAATTGTTGTATGCGTGCGGTCTCCCATCGGGCGCACTTAAATGTGAGGATGGTTAGGTACACTGCCATAAATAGGATTCCTATTATGGCCACTTATGACAGAATGCGGACCCATGGGTGGATTTGGGCATTTGAATCCCAATCCCAGAGGTCCCCCCATTCAGCATGACTGGCCATAATTATTTCCTTTTAGGATTCGTCACTTGAGTATAGGTAAGGGATCGGGGTAGGGGTCCGGTTTTCACTAAATTCCCTCCCCGTAGATTTTACCCAAATTCCCTAGACTGTTCTAGTTCTAACTACATAGTTTGTCCACCTTGAGTTACAGACACCGGGTTTATGGCCCAATTTAGTGTTTGAATCTGTATTAGTCCTTCACTCGCGTAAGACTGGCCGTCACGTGGGGCAGCTGCCCTCTTAATTCAGGCTCAGACGGAGTGTCGGAGAATACCGGGTTAAAGGTTTGACTTCGGAGCAACGTATCACTTCTTATTGAAGTCCCATCTGGGTCGCCACTGTTGTATCTGTTAATTGTCAGATACTTTCAACCAGTTTACTTACTCCAAGGTTTTAGCCCGGTGTCCTTATTTGCAAGATAGACAAACACAAGTAAAGGTTCAACAAGTTTATTAATAATAACACCATTAACCCTTAAATTACCCACATAAAACAAGAGGATACCCCAGATTCAAGTATACTACCCGTAAAGATGGTTTGGTTGAACTGCAGGCCCGATTCTCTGAGTCCCTCTGGTCCGTTGTCACGAAGGTGAGTCTCGATGGCAGCTTCTTCCTTCGGTCAGTCTTCCGATTGGGCAAGGCCGCCTCCTTCGTCGAATCTTCGCTGCTGGTCTCAAAGTGTGTCCCTTTATCCCCAGCCTGCTTGCCTTTCCAGAAACTTCTCTGGCTTCCGGCCAATGAGGTCCCAGGAGGGGGTTCCGATACCCAGTGGGTTTCTTGATGTCTGCCTGACAGGACACCAGGGTCCGCCCCCCAGGTGTCCCATCTCCCAGGAACTTTCAGTGACGAAAAGTCTGGCCTGATCTGGGCTTCTAACAATGGGTCGGCGCATTTCAGTGGGGTGCAATGATCTCCTGCTAAGTATCAAGTAGAGTGTAACGACCTTTGATAGGTGGTTGATGGGTCAGGCCCAGACACGTTTGTGTATTTGTATAATTGGCCTGCCTGAGGTTTGACTGTTTGATTTTAATATGCCCAATTCTTTAATTTAGGATATCCAATTTTATCAGCCTTAAAACTAGGTCCTGTTTTTATCACCACAACATTCACAACCTTTTGTAGTTTCTTGTGGTCTTGGTCAGAGCAGGAGCCATAACAAGCTGTGACACAACCAGAATGTTTTCTGTAGTGCATCTGTAAAAGTTGGTGAGAGTCGTAGCTGACATGCCAAATTTCCTTAGTCTCCTGCGAAGGTAAAGGCATTGATAGGTTTTCTTAACTGTAGTGTTGGCATGGGGGGACCAGGACAGGTTGTTGGTGATCTGGACACCTAATAACTTTATTCAGTTATGTTAGAATATGCAATACTTATCCAGATCGGCAGGTGGAATTTATGCTTTGTCTGTCTGCTTCTGTGCTGTGGTTGTGCAGACCTGATACTAGAATCAATGGGAATCATGGTCTTATTCAACTTTTCTACAGAAAAGGTCAATTGTGTCCCCAAGTTGTCTTTTAGTGTAATCTCACCTCAAGAAGTTTCTTTTCCATGATCAGATAATTTTAGTGGTGTGATTGGGTTTAGGATTTAAGGTTTATGCATTTGCATCTTCATGATCAGTGTCCCAAAGAACGTTTATTAAGCATTGTGCAATGTAGGAAACACAGTAACTAGTTTGTAAAACAATAATACAACCAGATAATTTGTTGGTTGGGGATAAATCGGGGTTACTAACTTCTGGCAAAAACCTTGAGGGGCACTTTGACATGATGGTGAGCTTGAGATCTGAGGTGGTAGGATGGTTGCTGTTTCTGCAGATCTGTAGGAATGGGTTAGGAGGGTACTGTAGACTGTGAAATAACAGTTCAGTGCCCCCTGGACACTGAGAACCCGCAAGCACAAATACAAATGGACAGGTATATGCAAAAAGAAGAAACATAAGCAAAGACTACCAGAGACAGATGAATTCCAGGACAAAAAGGCATCATTTAAAAAACAGCACTTGTGAGAATGCAGCACTTTCTGGTACCAATAATCCTGTTAATTTTTTATACTGGGTGGGTTACAATCTCCCCTGAATACGGCTAGGTTGTCTAATGGGCAGTTTGCATTGTAAACATCACAGCTTTCAGAAGTTGAGCAGCCCATTTATTTCAATTCACAGTACATTATAGATTGTTGCATGGCAGTGCACGCTCACACCTTCGAGAGAACTTTGCTCTCCTCCTTTCAATCTCATTGTACTCTGCTGAATGGTCCCATTCTATATCTGCCCAACACCTATTTATAATCTCATGTCCTTATCTACATCTCCTCCTGGTCCCATTCTTCCCCCCTGCATCCATCCCCCTCCTCGTGCACACCTTTTGTTTGTCCCATTCCACTTCTACTTTGACATCTTCCATTCTAACTGCACTTCTGGTCTTTCCACCGATCCTACACAAGAATTTGTACTTGCAGATTAGATGAAATGCAGAAACATGGCTTTAAGCCTAGATTTAGATCATAACCTTTTGTTTTTCTGAAGCTTACACTGACTGGATCCAAGGCCTTGTCCAGCTTCTGCTCTTCTCCCCACACAATGCAGACCTCAGGACACACATCCTGCTCCCTCCAATCATAGCCACATCTTTTCCACATTCACCTTTTCTCCAATCTCAGAACTGGAAGTACCTCAACTCAGATAGCTGTACACCCAAGCACTGTCACACTGAGGGAAAATTGCTCAGTACTGCATTGAAGTGTCTGACTAGATAATGTAGTCAAGCTTTGAGTGGGGCCTGAACCCACAAATTCTGACTCCAGGTGAAGGCAATGAGGATCAGCATCTCTTTCTGCACTTGAAGCCTCTGTCATCTGTGTTCTCATACTATTGGGTTGACATCTGGTGTCATGAAGAGCAGAAATTTCCTCCAATTAAAGATTATGAAGATGGATACCGTAAACTACAACATAATATAAATATCAATTACTGCAGATGCTGGAATCAAACAAAAACACTGGAAAATCTCAGCAGGTTTGGATGACTGAGCTCAAACTACCTAACCCCTGTCTGGCCACCATCACTAGTCACACCAAGTTGTTTGCAAACTCATCATCCTAATTAATTTGGAGTTGTTTCCAACTCCATATCCTCACATTCCTAGTGCACAAAAATTAAAACACTAACAAAGGGCTGGATACTATCCTATTTGTGGAAAGCTCTAGACCAGTACTGCATTCCATTCTGGCATCCAAGCTAATATTACCCCCTACAGCCTACACTATGAGCTTTTATTGTCCACAATAACCTTTGATGTGGCAACTTATCAAAGCCTCTGGAAATCTAAGTACCGTACATTCACTGGTTCACCTTTATCCACAGTATGTGAAACCTTCAAAGAACTCCCAATAAATTGGTTAAAGATGATTTACCTTGCAGAAAACCATATTCATGCTGCCTGATTGGCTTGAAGTTTTCCAAGTGTCCTGCTATAATGGCTGGAATTTTCAGACTGTTCACACCAGTGGGATTCTCTGGTCCTGCTGGCAGCGCATCCCCATCCGTAGGTTTCCCACTGGTGTGGAGTGACGTCAATGGGAATTCCCATCGACAGTGGCAGGACCAGAGAATCCCGCCACTAGCAAACATGCCACCTCCTGCCAGCAGGAAACACACAGCTGGAAGGCCGAAGAATCTCATGACAAATGTTAGGTTAAATGGCCTATAGTTTTCTGCTTCCTGTCTCCCTTTTTGAATAAAGGAGTTACATTTGCTATCTTTTAATCTAATGGAACCTTCCCCAAATCTACAGAAGTTTTGAAAATTAAAATCAATGCATCAACTATGTCCCTAGCCACTTCTGTCAAGTCCTCAGGATGAAGTCCATCTGCACCTGGGGATTTGTCAGCCCACAGACCCAACAATTTACTCAATACCACTGCCCCAGTGATTGTAATTTTCCTGAGTTCCTCCCTCCCGTCTGCTTCCTGATTTATAGCTATTTCTGGGATGTTACTTGTGCCCTCTATAGTAAAGATGGGTGCAGAATACAAATTCAGTAAACTGATACGATAGATAGGTAATGTCTATACTGACATTACCCAAGCAGCCCAGCTCATGTAAAAGTATTTTCTGTGGAAGATCAATTTATGAAGGCCAGTCATTTTAGGACTTTTGAGTTTGAGTATTTTTATTTGCAAATAAAACCAGCAGAAAATACACCATATTTTAATGGTCATGTCTGTTTTCAGAAGGAAGTGCCACATGCACCATTGACTCAAAACTTCACAATGTTTTCTTGATAACGTGTGAAGTTTATATAACTGGTGGCAAAAAGAAACTATTTTGAAAATAGTTGAGCTGTCAGTTCCTTTGAAGCAGCACTTGCAGTCCTGAGGGTTTAAATACACGTTCCATATCCACTAGAGGCTTCAGAATCTGACTGAATAATTCTCCTTGTAGCATTTGCACTAAGATCAAGATTGAAACACTGGTAGGGAGAACATGATTGATATTAAAGTACTCATTACAATCAATGGCCAAAACAAGTGTTAAAATCCGCTGAATTTGAAATGACCGAATAATGTCTTTTCAGCAATATGGAAATGTTGCTGAAGGTTTCCATCTTGCACTTTAGGACAAACACAAGAATGCCAAATTTTAAACAATCACAATTTATACCGTAGGGAAAATGACTTGTTGGCAAGTTGACTCTGATTAGCCTCTCTGTGGCAACATCTCAGCCACTATCAGCACACCAATCAACCAGCAGTCTCTCATGCAGTACAAATTATTGCTCTTTGAAATTTGGCATTCTTGTATCTGTCCTGATGAGTGCAAGATGAAAAGCTTCAATATTCAAGACCTGGATTACCAAGTGACTGAATCTTTTCTATAAAAATCTGACTATCAGTACTAAATTCTGGGAGACTTCCAACACTAAGGTAAACAGGTGAGTGCGCAGCGAGGAGGATCAGGGATGGAGGAATAAGAAAATGGAGTATAAAATACAAAGTATTTACAGATAGTGACTACAAATTACAGGGCTTGGATACAATGCAGCAATCGCCAGAGTTTAGCGAGGTGGCTCTTCATTCTCACCGTTGCCTGCACATTCTGGCGGAAGGAGCCTCCGGGCATTGGATTTCACCCATGGATGTTCCATCACACCCTTGAGAGGAAGTCTCAGTGTTGGATTATGTCGAAGCAATTGGCGGATTAGAGTCTTGGCACCCTCGGACATGCTGGCTGGAAAATGGATGTCAACCTGAAAAATTGATAATCTGGATTTTGATTCTGTTTGAGAAATAGTTAAAGATGCAATAATATTGAGTTTGTAAAAAGTTGATTCAAAGACAATTCTAAATTAGGCTTACTGATGACAAGCAGATTTCATCACAATCTAGACCAGTGTGTTCAGAAGTGAGTACCAAATGTATTACTGGACACAGGCCAGGGTTCAATTAAAAACTTTAAATCACAACTCCACCTATAGCTGCTCACCTTACAGATCTTCCTATATGTCTCCTGGTGAGAGGGTGATTCGAAGGGAGGGTGTCCTACCAAGAACTCGTAGCACAGAATTCCCAGGCACCACAAGTCCACTTTTTCATCATGCAAGCGCCCTTCCACCATCTCTGGAGGCAGGTAATCCAAAGTGCCACACAAAGTCTTTCTTCTGCAAAGGATTTGATATGTAGGATCAGATAAAACTTAAAATGCCTGGAAGCAGCTCACCAATCACCCACCCCAATATTGATACTAGTAAAACCCAATGTCTGATTCACTGAAGTACAGCAACGCACATGTTCTAAACCACAGGTGGGAACTATAAGCAAAAGACTGATTTTCTTACATCTGCCATATCACTCTCAGGTTATACCTCATGCTGAGCAAAGAAAGCCTCAGATGTACTCACAATAGCAGATCAAAGTAAGTATACTTTGAAATTTCCACCCACACCTGGCTCACTCCAGGAAACAAGCAAGAGTGAAATCAAAAGCAGAAAAGAGGCTTTGGAAAGCAGGGAAGGGAGATGATGTGGCACAAGGGTTGAGTGAGTTCCAGATTGTGAATATATAACAGTTCAAATGCCGGTAGGGCAGAGAACAGGTAGATATGTGTTCTCTGACCGCACACATCAGACCCAGGACATTGTTTAAAGAAACATTTGGATGCAGGACACCAGCAGAGCTTGACAGGCATAAAAATGACAGGAAAGCAAAATAGTTAATAAATAATAAATAAATAGTTAAAAGGTGTGGCAGCATCTGCAGAGAGAAAAGAACAGAGTTAACGTTTCAGGTTTCCCAGTTTGGATCAAAGGCCGAAGACTTGAAAAATTAATTCTGTTTTTCCCTGCAGATGCTGCCAGACCCGTGAATATTTCCAGCATGTTATTTGTGTTACAGGAAAAGCGGCAATGCAGATTAGTGTACTGGAGAATCTGGGATGCTGTGATTTGGTAAATTATAAGTTGTGGAGCAGGCAGTCAGTGATGAACAGTCATGTACTTGAGTCACTGAATGAAAGTTTGAATTAGGATCAGGGAAAGGTGGAGTTAGAGGAGATATTTGAAGTGGATGTCAGTGATCCAGGTGACAAATTAGGATAGGAACTGAGCTCAGAAATAGGGCACCAAAGATTTGTATCCACATCACAATGGAGATTTTACTGTGAACCAGAGGTGATGATCCCAGTCTGACCAACGTTAATCGAGCAGAAAGTACAACTTGTTGATCCTCCTGTCGGGCACTGAATTAGGCTCACTAATCTATTGCCCATTGTAAGCTACTTTCAAATTCCAATGAGCAACATATGAAAGACTGGCTAATTCCCAACTGTAGGATTAGATCTGAATTTTGTACACTCTTCAATTGGTATTTTTCCAAAGAAAATTATAAATTCCAACCCCATTTGCTTGAATCTCATCCAGCGTTCTCTCTCATTTTGATTTGCTGCGCCTGGCCTGTGTTACATTGTGTAGTTCCTTTACGATTGTCAAATTGTGACCATCACTAAAGGAGATGGCTTGGGCAAGGTGTTTGCTCCTTACACAGTATATTCCTGATCACCGTGCACCTTAGTGGAAACATTCTTCTAGATCAGGCATCAAAGTGACAGGTTTTCTGCTACTTGTGCAGACAGGTCATTGCAATTGATGATTGTTACAAACCTTGATGATGGAGCATGCACAGACCACCCAAAGTCAGCTATTTTCAGCTCCCCACGCAGGCCCAGCAGCAAGTTCTCCGGTTTGATGTCTCTGTGAATCACCTTCTTTAAATGACAATAATGCAGTGCGTCTGCCAGCTCTAACATGTACTGCAATATTCAAACAACAAAAACATCTTCAGTATCACTTTCTACTCTGTAAATTCAAATTAAATACATTTTAAATGGTCATGTTAGGAACACCATCAGAACCAGTGTCAAATTCAGCCATCTTTTGGAAAGTCATTTATACAAGGTGGGTTAAGAGTGTCATAGAAACCCTACAGTGCAGAAGGAGGCCATTCATGTCTGCACCGACAACAATTCCACCCATGCCCTATCTCCGTAACCCCACCTATTTATCCCGCTAATCCCTCTAACCTATGCACCCCGGGACACCAAGGGCAAGTTAGCATGGCCAATCCACCTAACCCACACATAGAATCATAGAATCCTGCAGTGCAGAAAGAGGCCATTCGGCCCATCGAGTCTGCACCAACCACAATCCCACCCAGGCCCTATCCCCATATATTTACCCACTAATCCCTCGAGCCTATGCACCCCGGGACACTAAGGGCAATTTAGAATGGCCAATCCCCACGCAGACACGGGGAGAATGTGCAAACTCCACACAGACAGTGACCCAAGCCGGGAATTGAACCCAGGTCCCTGGAGCTGTGAGACAACAGTGCTAACCAGAGTGTCACCGTGCCATGTCAGTAATCTAGTGAATCTCCTGTGCAGCATTAAAGAAAAACTAATGGGTTTCAGTCAGTAGTAGTGTACGCGAAGCCTGAGGCAGATACAGTCATAGAAATCAATGATAGAATCATAGAAACCCTACAGTACAGAAGGCGGCCATTCGACCCATCGCGTCTGCACCGACAATAATCCCACCCCAGGCCCTATCCCCACAACCCCGCTAATCCCTCTAACCTACATATCCCGGGACACTAAGGGGCAATTTAGCGTGGCCAATGCAACTAACCCACACATTTTTGGACTGTGTGGGGGAAACTGGAGCACCCAGAGGAAACCCACGCAGACATGGGGAGAACGTGCAAACTCCACACAGACATTGACCCAAGCCGGGAATCGAACCCAGGCCCCTGGAGCTGTGAGGTAGCAGTGCTAACCACTGTACCACCTTGCCACCCCACAGTGCCCATGGATAATGCTTGGCAGTCTGAGGAATCTGGTCTGACAATCAGAGGTCATCTTCTTACAGTTAAACTTCACTGATCTAACAAGCCAGATAAACCTCATTATATTTTAGTCACAATTAGCACTCTATTCATTTCAAAGCAGATTTATAAATTAACCTTTCTCCATACTATTTAGATTTCTAAATAATCACAAAAAATACTATACCCTGGAGAGAATTAGCTGGCGTCAACAGTTGAATTAATGAGATCACCAATAAAAAAAACTAAAATTTAAAAGCTCAACTATTGAGGAGGAACGACAGAAATCCTCTGGAGGAGGGATCCTTGGGAGGGGGACAAAATATAGGAAATTACAGACTAGTTAGTTTAACATCTGTTGTTGAGAAAGTGTTAGAATCAATTATCAAGGAAGCATTATCGGGACATTTGGAAAGTCAAAACACTATCCATCAGAGTCAGCATGGTTTTAAGAAAGGCAAATCATGTTTGACTAATTTGCTGGAGTTCTTGGGGATTCTGTAGATATAGTATGTCTGGACTTCCAGAAGGTGCCACACCAACGGTTAATTCACAAGGTTAGGTCACATGGGAATTAGGGGTAATTTATTAGCTTGGATTGGTGACTGTCTTCTGTCCATCTTGATGTGGAGATGCCGAGGTTGGACTGGGGTAAGCACAGTAAGAAGTCTCAGAACACCAGGTTAAAGTCCAACAGGTTTATTTGATAGCTTGTGGCTTGTGCTACCACATAAACCTGTTGGACTTTAACCTGGTGTTGTGAGACTTCTTACTGTTCAGTCCATCAGCCAGTCGGGATAAATGGGCTTTTCTCTGGATGGCAAGAATTAGTGGGGTGCCACAGGGTTCGGTCCTTGGGCCCCAGCTATTTACAATCTATATTGACTTGATTTGGATCTATAGCCAAATTTGCAGATGATACAAAAATAGGCGGGACAGTAAGTTGCAATGAGGAAATAAGAACCGTACAAATGAATATAGATAAGAGGGTGGGCCAAAATGTGGAAGATGGAGTTTAACATGGGTAAGTTTGAAGTTATGCATTTTGGTCGCAAAGACGGGAAGGCGACTTATCTAAATGGGGAGAGACTTCGGGGTGCAACGTGCAGAGGGATCTGGGTGTCCTCGTTCATGAGCCACAGAGAACTATCATGCAAGTATAGCAGATAATAAAGAAAGCGAATGGAATGTTGACATTTATAGCTAAAGGAATAGAATATAAAGGTAAGGAAGTATTGTTGCAACCATACAAGGCATTGGTGAGGCAACACCTGGAGTATTGTGCACAGTTTTGGTCTGTGTATCTGAGGAAAGATGTAGTGGCATTGGAGGCAGTTCAGAGGAGGTTCACCAGATTGATTCCAGAGATGAGGGGTTTGTCGTATGAAAAGAGATTGAATAGTTTAGGCCGATACTCTCTGGAATTTAGAAGAATGAGGAGAGATCAAATTGAGGTATACAAGATGATAAAAGGTGTGGATAAAGTAGACGTGGAGCAGATGCTTCCGCTGGTGGGGCATTCTAGGACGAGAGGTCATAGTCTTAGACGCAGCATGGGTTCATGAAGGGAAGGTCATGTTTGACTAATTTGGTGGAATTCTTTGAGAACATTACATGTGCAGTGGACAATGGGAAACCTGTGGATGTGGTGTATCTGGATTTCCAGAAGGCATTTGACAAGGTGCCGCACCAAAGACTGCTACATAAGATAAAGATGCACGGTGTTACGGGTAATGTATTAGCATGGATGGAGGATTGGTTAACTAACAGAGAGCAAAGAGTGGGGGTAAATGGGTGTTTCTCTGGTTAGCGATCAGTGACTAGTGGTGTGCCTCAGGGATCAGTGTTGGGACCGCAATTGTTTACAATTTACATAGATGATTTAGATTTGGGGACCAAGACTAGTGTATCAAAATTCGCAGATGACACTAAGATGAGTGGCAGAGCAAAGTTTGCAGAGGATGCTGAAAGTCTGCAAAGGGATATAGATAGTCTAAGTGAATGGGCGAGGCTCTGGCAGATGGAGTACAATGTTGGTAAATGTGAGGTCGGAATGATAGGAATGACAGCAAAATGGACTATTATTTAAATGGTAAAAAATTGCAGCATCTGCGGTGCAGAGGGACCTGGGTGTCCTTGTGCATGAATCACAAGGAGTTGGTTTGCAGGTGCAGCAGGTAATTAAGAAGGCAAATGGAATTTTGTCCTTCATTACTAGAGGGATGGAGTTTAAAAACAGCGAGGTTATGTTGCAGGTGTATAAGGTGCTGGTGAGGCCACACCTGGAGTACTGTGTACAGTTTTGGTCTCTTTACCTGAAAAAGGATATACTGGCACTGGAGAGGGTGCAGAGGAGATTCATTAAGTTGATTCCAGAGTTGAGAGGGTTGGCTTATGAGGAGAGACTGATTAGACTGGGGCTATACTCATTGGAATTCAGAAGAATGAGGGGAGATCTTATAGAAACATATAAGATTATGAAGGGGATAAAAGCAGAGAAGTTGTTTCCACTGGCGGGTGAAACTTGAACTAGGGGACATAACCTCAAAGTAAGGGGAAGCAGATTTAGGACTGAGTTGAGGAGGAACGCCTTCACCCAAAGGGTTGTGAATCTGTGGAACTCCTTGCCCAGTGAAGCAACTGAGAATACCTCATTGAATGATTTTAAGGCAAGGATAGATAAATGTTTGAACAGTAAAGGAATTAAGGGTTATGGTGAGCGGGCGGGTAAGTGGATCGGAGTCCATGAAAAGATCAGCCATGATGTTATTGAATAGCGGAGCAGGCTTGAGGGGTCAAATGGCCTACTCCTGCTCCTAGTTCTTATAAGAGGTAGCAAATTTGAAAAAGAGTTGAGGAGAAACTACTCCCAAAGGGTTGTGAATCTGGAATTCGCTACCCCAAAGTGCGGTGGATGTTGGGACAGTGATTAAATTTGAGAAGTTAGACAGATTTTTAATTGGTAATGGGTTGAAAGGTTAGGAGGGAAGGCAGGAAAGTGGGGATGAGAAGCATATCAGCCATGATCGAATGGAAGAGTGGACTCGATGGGTTGAATGGCCTAATTCTGCTCTTCCATCTTATGAATTTATGAACTAAATCTCAGTCAATTCAGCAGTTCAACAGCCCAGTTCCATATTCAATCCCTAAATCCAGCACTGCCACTCTCACACATCTTTGGAACACCCATGCACTGCATCTACACGAGAGATATTGATTTCCGGCCGATAGCTGCAGTACGAGACTGGGCCAGGGCAAGCAACTTGCAATTTCCATTAGCAGTTTTTTACATGCCAAGTCCACAACCTCAAACCGGTTGCTGCAGTTAGACACTTCACTAGGAAATGTTAGAAGACACACACCTTGTTCCCTCCCAGGAATGTCATTAGTGGAAGTTAGAGGTGCAAAGCACAAGGTGACAGGATAGAACTAACAATAACCATAATACAGTTATGCATCACTTTACAGTTGGCAATGAATGTACATCATTTATTGATCTTTACTCACAGTGGCACTCTGCTGCTCAGTGAAGCATCCACGTTTCTGCAACTCTTTGTACAGCTCTCCTCGAGGGGCATATTCTAACATGAGATAAATTCTTGTCCGATCAAAGAAATAGTTGTAAAGCCTCAAAATATTTGGATGCCTGAAATTTAAATAGTAGTGCATCATGGATGCTGTTAGCAATGAACAATCAGAAACCATCGGTTCTGGAATCATTTGTCCTCAAATCATTTGTCAGGGAGAACTGTGGATCAAATTCCGTTGAGATTGTGAAACAAACTTACTCAGAAGTTCACAAGTGGATTTGAGTGAAAGCATTTTTGCGAACTGACTTTAGGGGAGAGAGGGTTTACATGATAGAAATGAAACACTCACTTTTATAGAAAAGAAACAAATCATTATCCCAGCCGTATGATTTTTCCACTCATGCCACTGTGGATAAATGAGACTATAGACATTTAAGTAAGTTGCAAATTCTTACATGGCCAGGAACAGAAACCAGTGTACAGAGATAAAAGACACAAGTTTGAAGTAGAGAATGAATCCCTCAAAGGCTACAGCCAAGAAATGCACATAAAAAATAAGATGTGAAAATAATTTCCCCAATGGCCTAGAGGTGTGCGGGGACAAATTAAGAAAAATAAAACACTTACTTGAGATGAGACTGAATTTCAATCTCTCTTCGGAGTTGATGCTCAACATTCTCTCTCTCAAGATGGGACTTGAAGAGCACTTTCAGTGCCAGGATAAACTTTGTATTCCGTTCACGAGCCAGGTACACATTTCCAAATTTGCCTTTTCCAAGAGGGCGACCAATGTCAAAGTTATCAATGGACCAGTTTCTGATTTCAAAAACAACATTCATTTAGTGAGTGCAAATGTAATATTCAAAACAGTCTCAGAAAGCAAAGGAGCAAGAGTTGAAGGGACAGAAAAACTTAGGAGCAAAGATTCAAACTGGGGACACAGCACATTTTTATGTACAATTCCTGTATTAAGGATTTTTCCCATGCACAGACATGAGATATTTTGACTTGATAACTACCAAGATTTATTGGTGCATAACATGCACCTACCTGTACTGACAGATAATGGTGGCATTTCTTATGCTATGAATCTTGATCTATAGGGATGTCTGTATCTTCCAAATGTCACCACATTCTGACTGAAGCCACAGAACAAGGGCTTTGACCACCTGCAAAATTGTAAGCCATTTCAAACTAGTCATATAGCTAATAACTGGCTCAGGAGGAAGATGAACCTAACCAGCGCCCCATTCATTTAGATCCACCTGCCACACAATGCCCAATCTTGGAGCTGGCCAGAAACATGAATGTTACACAGTTCCATTTTTAAAAGCTTTGTGCAGACAAGTCAAAGTAGAAGGCCCAACTTAAGCAACCATTTTAACTGATTTCTGCAGTTTTGGCTGAGAGAGAAAGACTGGACTGGGACTGGGCTGCTGTATTGCTATTCAAAACACCCTCTGCTGGATAAATATAGCACAACCCCTAAAGTTTTGGTTAATGTGTGAAATACACTACATTGTATGATGCATTACAGGAAGTACATACTATCTGCAACAGATTGCGACTTGTGTCATTAGGGTATCCCAAAACGAGTAACAGCCAATTCTTTGCTTTTTGATCTGAAGTAACTCTTATTCAGTAGGCAAAGGCAACTAGAGAATGAGAAGCGATTAATCACAAATAAACAACAGAATTTACACAGTGAAGAAATAAAAGATACTCACTTAACCAACTGCTGCTGTCTTTCTGGTTCTGTCACCACTCTTTCAACTCCAGATCCCAGAGCTACAGGAAAGATTGAAACTACATAACCTTATTTTCCATTGAATTCTGGTGTAAGAGGACATTGACAATATGTGGACAACCAGTGGCACAATAATTTCAGTTTCCAAAAGTTAAGGCTCCAACCGTAAAAATGTCCATGACGGTGTGGACAGAGCAGATCCCATAATACACTGCAGGAAATAAGGGGTCTGACATTACTGGAGGCAAAAGGGTAAACAAAATGTCTAACGTTCACAGCCCACCTAGAAGTGCCATGCAACATAGCATGGAATTGCGCAGAATGAGACCCCATTGTATATTGCAGGGCTGGTATTACCTGCCAAGACCAAAGGGGGCTTAGTATCATGGAATGATGCAGCACTGGAAGCCAGTCATGCCTTTACCTGCTCTTGGAAAGAGTTATCCAATTATTCCCACACTCCTGTTCATCTCCCACAACCATGGAAGTTTTTTTCTCTTCAGGTATCTTATTTCCTTTTGAAAATATTACTGAATCTATCAAAAGCAGTGCTATCCAGACCACAACATTGTTTACCATCCTTTCTGGAAATAGATTCAATAGCATAAAACTATCAAAACCACCCTTCACTTTGAACATATTAATCAAATCTTCCTTTGACCTGTTCTGCTCCAAGACCAGTTTCCAATCTCTCCACAAAACTATTGTTCCTCTTCTCTGGTACCAGAGTAACAGCGTGAATTCTTGCCAAGGATTCATGTGATGTCTCAAATGCAGTAAAAGTGACAAGCTGACAACAATTCTTAGCCAGCTTGTGCCAATCTACATCCACAAAATACAGCTCATGGCATCAGTTGGTGTCAAGGTGACTCCATTGTCTGGCTGCCTGGAGAGAGAACACTTGCATGATAAAGTGAGGCTGATTTGTCGCATTACTGTGCAGTTGGAACAATCTCATGGAACCAGGTCAAACATGGCCAAGAAAACCTCCTACTGATTATCATGTACTGCACCCCCTCAGCTGGTGAATCAATACTTTTACATTTTGAACACCACTTGGAGGAAGGTGCAGAATGTACACTGGGTGGGAAACTTCAATGTCCATCAGCAAGAGTGGCTCAGCACGACCACTGACCGAGTTGGCCGGGTCCTGAAGGCCATAGCTGCTAGCAGGTGTGGCAGGTGGTGAGGAAACCAACAAGAGGGAAAGAAAAAACCTGATCTCATGTACCTGTCGCAGATTCATCTATCCATGACAGTGTCAGTAGAAGTGACCACTTTATAGTCCTTGTGGGGACAAAGTCCCACTGTCACTCGAAGATACCCTTGTTTGTGTTGTGTGGCACTACCACCATGCTAAATGGGACAGACTTCGAACAGAGCTAGCAACTCAAGACCGGGCAGCAGAATTGTACTCAACCACAATCTGTAAGCGGATGGCCTAGCATATCCCCCACGTTACCATTACTGACATGCCAGGGAATCAACCCTGGGTCAATACAAAAATGCAGAAGGGCATGCCAGGAGCGGACCCAGGAATACCAAAAAAAATGAGGTGTCAACCTGGTGACACTACAATATATGACTACTTGTGTGTCAAACAGCATAAACAACAAACAACAGACAGAGCTAAGCAGTCCCACAACCAACAGGTCAGATCCAAGATCCTGCCGCATCAAGTCATAAATGGTGCCGGACAATTAAACAACTCACTGGAAGAAGAGGTTCCACAAATATCCCCATCCTCAATGATGGAGGAGCCCAATTCATCAGTACAAAGCATTCACAACAATCTTCAGCTAGAAGTGCCGAGCGGATGATCCATCTCGGCTTCCTCCGGAGGTTCCTAGTCTCACAGATGTCAGTCTTCAGCCAAATCGATTCACTCCTGGTGATAACAACAAATGGCTGAAGACATTGGATACTGCAAAGGCAATGGGCCCTGGCAATATTCCGGCAATAGTACTAAAGACCTGTGCTCCAGAACTTGCCATGCCCCTAGCCAAGCTCTTCCACTACAGTTACAAAACTGACATCTACCTGGCAATGTAGAAAATTGCCAATGTACGTCCTGTACACAACAGCACAGATCCAACCTGGCCAATTACTGCCCATCAGTCTACTATTGATCATCAGTAAAGTGATAGAAGGATCATCGACAGTGATATCAAGCAGCACTTACTCAGCAATAACCTGCTTACTGAAGTTCAGTTTGCATTCTGCCAGGGTCACTCAGCCTCTGCCCTCATTACAGCTTTGATTCAAATATGGACAAAACAGCTCAAATCCAAAGGTGAGGTGAGAATAACTGCCCTTGATATCAAGGCAGCATTTGACAAGAACATATCAGCAGTCCTGAATGATGAGCTGAGAAATATCAGCAAATGTGGCACTCTATTATAACAAGTTTTGGAAAGAGATGGAGTGGTGTCAGAAGACTGGAGAATTGCAAATATTACACACACAAAAAAAAATGCAAACACAAGCTGAACAACTGCAGGCCAGTCAGTTTAAAATCAGTGATGGGGAAGCTTTTAGAAACTAGAATTGAGGATTAAGGACCAAGACTGCAAGAAACTACAGAACACAGCCCAGTCCATCCCGCAAACCAGCCTCCCACCCATTGATTCTGCCAACACTCAGTTAAGCAGTCAGCAGAATCAAGGACCTCACGCACTCTAGACATACTCTCTTCCACCTTCTTCTGTTGGGAAAAAGATACAAAAGTCTGAGAATACATGCCAACCGACTCAAGAATAGCTTCTCTGCTGCCATCAGACTTCTGAATGGCCACACCATATATTAAGCTGATCTTTCTCTTCACCATATCTGTAGCTTCAACACTCTATTCTACATCCTTTCCTTTTCCCCTATGTATTTCATGAACAGTATGAACTGCCTTTATAGCATGTAAGAAACAATACTTTTCACTGTATCCCAAAATATGTGACAATAATAAATCAAATAACTTGGGCAAACGCAGATTAATTAAATAAAGCCAACACAGATTTGTTAAGGGAAAATCATGCACAACTAATTTGCTTGAACTTTTTGATAATACAAAGGATGGATTTTAAAAAAAATTCATTCGTGGGACATGGACGTTGCTGGCTGGCCCGCATTTATTGCTCATCCCTAGTTGCCCTTGAGAAGGTGGTGGTGAGCTGCCTTCTTGAATCGCTGCAGTCCATATTCTGTGGGTTGACCCACTATGCCGTTCGGGAGGGAATTCCAGGATTTTGACCCAGCGACTGTGAAGGAATGGCGATATATTTCCAAGTCAAGGTGGTGAGTGGCTTGGAGGAGCACTTGCAGGTGTGGTGTTCCCATTTATCTGCTGCCCATGTCCTTCTAGATGGAAGTGGTCATGGGTTTGGAAGGTGCTAAGGACCTTTGGTGAATTGCTGCAGTGCATCTTGTAGATAGTACACACTGCTACTACTGAGCCTCGGTGGTGGAAGGATTGAATGTTTGTAGATGTGGTGCCAATTAAGCGGGCTGCTTTGTCCTGGAAGGTGTCAAGCTTCTTGAGTGTTGTTGGAGTTGCACCCATCCAGGTAAGTGGGGAGTATTCCATCACTCCTGACTTGTGCCTTGTAAATAATGGATAGGCTCTGGGAGTCAGGAAGTGAGTTACTCACCGCGGTATTCCTAGCCTCTGACCTGCTCTTGTAGCCACTGTGTTTATGTGGTGAGTCCAGTTGAGTTTCTGGTCAATGGTAACCCCAAGGATGTTGACAGTGAGGGATTCAGTGATGGTTACACCATTGAATGTCATAGGGCAGTGGTTAGAGTGTCTCTTATTGGTGATGATCATTGCCTGGCATTTGTGTGGCGCGAATGTTACTTGCCACTTGTCTAGATATTGTCCAGATCTTGTTGCATTTGAACACGGACTGCTTCAGTATCTGAGAAGTCATGAATGGCGCTGAACATTGCACAATCATAAGAACATAAGAAATAGGAGCAGGAGTAGACCATCTAGCCCCTCGAGCCTGCCCCGCCATTCAATAAGATCATGGCTGATCTGACGTGGATCAGTACCACCTACCCGCCTGATCCCCATAACCCTTAATTCCCTTACCGATCAGGAATCCATCCATCCGCGCTTTAAACATATTCAGCGAGGTAGCCTCCACCACCTCAGTGGGCAGAGAATTCCAGAGATTCACCACCCTCTGGGAGAAGAAGTTCCTCCTCAACTGTCTTAAACCGACCCCCCTTTATTTTGAGGCTGTGTCCTCTAGTTTTAACTTCCTTACTAAGTGGAAAGAATCTCTCCGCCTCCACCCTATCCAGCCCCCGCATTATCTTATAAGTCTCCATAAGATCCCCCCTCATCCTTCTAAACTCCAACGAGTACAAACCCAATCTCCTCAGCCTCTCCTCATAATCCAAACCCCTCATCTCCGGTATCAACCTGGTGAACCTTCTCTGCACTCCCTCCAATGCCAATATATCCTTCCTCATATAAGGGGACCAATACTGCACACAGTATTCCAGCTGCGGCCTCACCAATGCCCTGTACAGGTGCATCAAGACATCCCTGCTTTTATATTCTATCCCCCTCGCGATATAGGCCAACATCCCATTTGCCTTCTTGATCACCTGTTGTACCTGCAGACTGGACTTTTGCGTCTCATGCACAAGGACCCCCAGGTCCCTTTGCACGGTAGCATGTTTTAATTTGTTTCCATTGAGATAGTAATCCCATTTGTTATTATTTCCTCCAAAGTGTATAACCTCGCATTTATCAACGTTATACTCCATTTGCCATATCCTCGCCCACTCACTCAGCCTGTCCAAATCTCTCTGCAGATCTTCTCCGTCCTCCACACGATTCACTTTTCCACTTATCTTTGTGTCGTCTGCAAACTTCGTTACCCTATCAACGGCTAACATCCCCACTTCTGACCTTATGATGGAGGGAAGGTCATTGATGAAGCAGCTGAAGATTGTTGAGCCTAGGACACTACCCTGAGGGACTCCTGCAGAGATGTCCTGGAGCTGAGATGACTGACTCTCCACAACCTGCTCTGGATGTGGTGTACATGGACTTCCTAAAGGCATTTGATCAAATGTCACACAACAGACTTGGGAGCAAAGTTAGAGCTCAGGGTATAAAAAAAATAATAGTACATTGGTTTGATGACAAAGACCGGTTTTGAATCACTGTTTTTCAGAATGGAGGAAGATTTACAATGGAATCCCCCCACAGGTTGGTTTTGGGACCTCTGCTTTTCCTGATATATAGTAATGGCCTAGACTTCTGTGTATGGGCACAACTTCAAAATATGTGGATAATACTCACGTACAAACCATTGAAGGTTGACATATGGCACCATGGGTTTTATCAAAGAGATATGGGGTGGGATCTTCCGGCTGCGCTCGTCCCAAGGTTGGAAAATGCTACCCGAGGTCAACGGACCTCTGTATGGTCCATAGAATCCTTACATTGCAGAAGGAGGCCATTCAGCTCATTGAGTCTGCGCCGACAACAATCCCATCCAGGCCCCTATTCCCGTAACCCCACAAATTTACCATACTAATCCTGGACACTAGGGTCAATTTGGCATGGCCAATCAACCTAACCCGCATATCTTTGGACTGTGGGAGGAAACCGGAGCAACCAGAGGAATCCCACGCAGACATTGGGGGGATGTGCAAGCTCCGCATTCAGACAGTGATATGAGGCCAAATTGAACCCGGGTCCCTGGGGCTGTGGAGCAGCATTGCTAACCACTGTGCCACCATGTCCCATGTGGGGACAATTCCTGTGGCAGGCGGGACAGTAAAATTCCACCCATAGAGTACAAAAGCAATGAAGTTCTGATAAATCTATATAAAACACTATCTCAGCCTCCAATTGAGTATTGCACCTAGTTCTGTGCGGCACATTTTAGAAAGGATGTGAAGGCATTAGAGGATGCAGAAAAGATTCACGAGAATAGTTCTGGATGTTGTGAATTTCTATTATGTAGAAAGATTGGAGAAGACAGGACTGTTCTCGGAGATGGTTGACAGATTTAATAGGTGTGTTCAAAATCATGAGGGATCTGGGCAGAGAGGATTGGGAGAAACTGTTCCCATTGATGGATGGGGAACAAGGAGACACTGGTTATTATTGGCAAAAAAGGCAACAGCAACATGAAGAAAAACTTTTTATGCAGCAAGTGGCTAGGATGTGCAATCCACTGCCTGAGAATGTGGTGGGAGGCAGATTTAATTGTGGCTTTTAAAAGTGAATTTGACAAATATTCCAAGGGGAAAGAAACGTGTTGGCTATGGGGAAAATCAGGAGAGTAGAACTAGTGAATTGCTCCTTTAGTAGGCCAGCATAGACACAAGAGGGCTGAATGGCCTCCTGTGCTGTAACCATACTATAATTTCAAAAAGGTTTTCCGACTAGAGGTTACACTGATTGGTCTATATCCCTCTTTCAGTATAACTTTGGCAGCATGTTTTTGCCTTGGTAAAGACATATGCAAAATATTCAATTAGTACAGCAGCCTCCATATGGCACAGAATTCATATTTATGGTCAGCCATGTGACTCACCTGAAGAAGGGGCTTAGAGCTCCGAAAGCTTGTGTGGCTTTTGTTACCAAATAAACCTGTTGGACTTTAACCTGGTGTTGTTAAACTTCTTACTGGAGAGAAAACCAGAGCTTTTCATTGTTCTGTGTCATATATCCTATAAAAGTAATGTTTATTACTCACAAGCAAGGCTTACATTAACACTGCAATGAAGTCACTGTGAAATTTCTCTAGTCACCACACTTCGGCACCTGTTCGGGTCAATGCACCTAACCAGTACATCTTTCGGACTGTGGGAGGAAACCCATGCAGACCTGGGGAGAATGTGCAAACTCCACACAGACAGTGACCCAGCCTGGAAATCGAATCTGGGTCTCTGGCGCTGTGAGGCAACAGTGCTAACCACTGTGACACCCATATGTAGAAGTATCCCAACATCAGTAACCATGATCAGAGTAATTGATAGATTAGGTGAAGGCTAGTAAATCAGTTACAGTACCTGCTGTCTGTGGAACTGCAGTGGAAACTTTAGACATGGCTTTTGAGAAGAGGGCAGTTGGTGACACTGGAATGGAGGATCCACTCAACTGTTTCTTCAGACAAGGCTTTGGACTCAACCTATTTGGAGTTAATGGCTGTGGAAAAGGCAGGAAACTATAAGGAACATTCACCAACGCTGCCAAAAACCAGAACACACTGCCCTCCTCCCATCATGCCCACACACTGCAACCCCCTCCCCCACCTCCCCATCCCATACCTCACCCATACACACACTGTACCCCCCTTTCTAACCCCCCCACACACCATACCCCCCCGTTCCTAACCCCTCCACACGCTGTATCCCACTCCCTTATGCCCCCCCCACACACTGTACCCCCCTCCCCCCACACACGCACTGTGCCCCCCTCCCCCCACACACACTGTGCCCCCCACACACTGCGTCCCACTCCCACACACACTGCGCCCCACTCCCACACACACTGCGCCCTCCCCCAGTTCCCCCCCCTCAGTTTCCTCCCCCTGTACCCCCTTCTCCCTCCCCCCTGACTGACACCCCCCCACCGTACCCCCATCCCCCCCGCACCGTACCCCCCTCTCCCCTGCACCGTACCCCTGCTCACCTCCCCACTGTACCACCCCTTCCCCCCCACTGTACCCCCCTCTCCCCCCCACTGTACCCCACCTCACCACCCCCCTCTCCCCCCCACCGGACCCTCCCCCCTCTCCTCCCCACCGTACCCTCCCCCCTCCGTACCCTCCCCCCCACCGTACCCTCCCCCCCACCGTACCCTCCCCCCTCTCCCCCCCATACCACCCTCCCCCATACGCCCCTCACCCCCACCGTACCACCCTCCCCTTAACCCCCACCGTACCCCCCCTCCCCGTACCCCCTCTCTCCCCGCACCGTACCCCCCGCCCCCTCACCGCACCCCTTCACCGTACACCCTCTCCCCCCTCACCGTACACCACCCTACCCCCTCACCGTACACCACCCTACCCCCTCACCTCTTCCTCCACCATACCCCACCTCTCCCCCCCGCACTGTACCCCCCCCACACCATACCCCCCCACTCCCGGACCATCCCCCCCCCCACCCCCGGACCATACCCTGTCTCCCCCCGCACCATATACCCCCACCCCCGGACCATCCCCCCCCCCCCCACCCCCTCCCCGTACCCCCTCTCCCCCCCATCCCATACCCCCTCCCCACCCCGTACCCCCTCTCCACCCCGTACCCCCTCTCCCCCCCATCCCATACCCCCTCCCCCCCACCCCATAACCCCTCTCCCCCCCCCCACCCCTGGACCGTACCCCCTCTGCCCCCCACCCCTGGACCGTACCCCCTCTGCCCCCACCGTACCCCCTCTCCCCCCACCCCCAGACCGTACCCCTTCTCCCACCCACCCCCGGATCGTACCCCCGCTCCCCGGATCGCACCCCCTCTCTCCCCGCACCGTACCCCCCGCCCCCTCACCGTACCACCCCCTCCCCCTCACCGTACCACCCCCTCCCCCTCACCGTACCACCCCCTCCCCCTCACCGTACCACCCCCTCCCCCTCACCGTACCCCCCTCTGCCCCCTCACCGTGCCCCCCCCTGCCCCCTCACCGTACCCCCCCGCCCCCTCACCGTACCCCCCCGCCCCCTCACCGTACCCCCCCCCGCCCCCTCACCGTACCCCCCCCCGCCCCCTCACCGTACCCCCCCCGCCCCCTCACCGTACCCCCCCGCCCCCTCACCGTACCCCCCCGCCCCCTCACCGTACCCCCCCCGCCCCCTCACCGTACCCCCCCCGCCCCCTCACCGTACCCCCCCCCCGCCCCCTCACCGTACCCCCCCGCCCCCTCACCGTACCCCCCCGCCCCCTCACCGTACCCCCCCAGCCCCCTCACCGAACCCCCCCCGCCCCCTCACCGTACCCCCCCTCTGACCCCTCACCGTACCCCCCCCTCTGACCCCTCACCGTACCCCCCCTCTGACCCCTCACCGTACCCCCCCCTGACCCCTCACCGTACCCCCCCCTCTGACCCCTCACCGTACCCCCCCTCTGACCCCTCACCGTACCCCCCCTCTGACCCCTCACCGTACCCCCCCCTGACCCCTCACCGTACCCCCCCCTCTGACCCCTCACCGTACCCCCCCCCTCTGACCCCTCACCGTACCCCCCCCGACCCCTCACCGTACCCCCCCCCCTGACCCCTCACCGTACCCCCCCCTCTGACCCCTCACCGTACCCCCCCCCTGACCCCTCACCGTACCTCCCCCCCCCCGACCCCTCACCGTACCTCCCCCCCCCCTCTGACCCCTCACCGTACCCCCCCCCTCTGACCCCTCACCGTACCCCCCCCCTCTGACCCCTCACCGTACCCCCCCCCCTCTGACCCCTCACCGTACCCCCCCCCCCTCTGACCCCTCACCGTACCCCCCCCCTCTGACCCCTCACCGTACCCCCCCCCCTCTGACCCCTCACCGTACCCCCCCCCTCTGACCCCTCACCGTACCCCCCCCTCTGACCCCTCACCGTACCCCCCCCCTCTGACCCCTCACCGTACCCCCCCCTCTGACCCCTCACCGTACCCCCCCCCTCTGACCCCTCACCGTACCCCCCCCCCTCTGACCCCTCACCGTACCCCCCTCTGCCCCCTCACCTTACCCCCCTCTCCCCCCTCACCTTACCCCCCTCTCCCCCCTCACCTTACCCCCCTCTCCCCCCTCACCTTACCCCCCTCTCCCCCCTCACCTTACCCCCCTCTCCCCCTTCCCACATGCATGCGCGCGCACACACTGTAGCCCTCCAAACCCCTATCTCTCGCACCTTCTTGCTGCTCCCCAGCCGCTGCGGGTCCCAGTTTTCCTTCGTGGTCATTCCGGATCAGATTGCCGGATCCCGCGGGGGGGTTCGGGGTAATCACTCTCTTGGGGAGTGGCGGGGGGTGAGTCTCTGTCCCTCTGGGGGTGGGGGTGAGTCTCTGTCCCTCTGGGGGTGGGGGTGAGTCTCTGTCCCTCTGTTTGTGGGGTCCCTCCAACGGTTGCCGCTCGCGCTCTCAGTTCAAACTGCGGCAGCTGCCAGCTGATTGGCTGATCAGGAAATACAACAGCACCCGGGATTGGCTGAATCTAAAGGCGGCTGTGATTGCCAGCTGGAGCCGCGCTGCTCATTGGCTGAAGGAAATACAACGCACCCGATTGGTGGAACTGTCAGAGTAGTTGATTGGATGAGGGGGTACAGCGCAGCGTGTGATTGGTGAATGCAGTTTGGCGCGAGACTGGCTAATGGATTGGCGAATCAGAAGGAGAGGCTGTGGAGTGAGGGCGGAGAGTGCGGCAGATGCTCACAGCTCAGGGAGCGGGTGTGGGGAGGGAGAAGAGCTCATATCCCAGCTCCATCAGCATCAGCGGGGCAGGGCAGGGCAGGCTGGCAGGCATGCTCACAGGGTTGCTATGGTCAGTAAGAGCTCAAACAACACCAGGTTAAAGTCCAACAGATTTATTTGGTAGCAAATGCCATTAGCTTTCGGAGCGCTGCTCCTTCGTCAGATGGAGTGGAAATGTGACCAGGCCCAGGGTATGGAAGGTTAGAATCATAGAATCCCTACCGTGCAGAAAAAGGCCATTCAGCCCATCAAGCCCCCACCCCCAGGATTTACCCTGCTTATCCCCCTGACACTAAGGGGCAATTCAGCATAGCCAATCAACCTAACCTGCACATCTTTGGAGTGTGGGAGGAAACTGGAGCACCCAGAGGAAACCCACACAGACACAGGGAGAATGTGCAAACTCCACACAGACAATGACCCAAGGCTGGAATTGAACCCGGGACCCTGGCACTGTGAGGCAGCAGTGCTAATCACTGTGCCACCCATTGACGTTTCTATTACTGCCAGGAAAGGAAAGCACCCACAATTATTGCAAGAAACTGGAGAGGCTGAGAATCTCCCCTTCAAAGAGTAGGGTTGCCAAGTGTGACTAAATGTATTCCTGGAGGTTTCATCACTTGACTTGCCCCCCCAAGTCTCCACCCCCATCCCACTCCCACCCCAGCAACATTCCAGCCATTAGTCAACCAACACATCCCATTCTTGTGACACACTGCCTTCCAGGTAGTCTCCATATCTAAGAAAGGATATACTTGCCAAAGAAGGAATGCAGCGAACGTTCACCAGACTAATTCCTGGGATGACCAGATGAGGAGAGACTGGGTTGACTGATCCTGTATTCACTGGAATTTAGAAGAATGAGAAGGGATCTCATTGAAACATATAACATTTCGGACAGGGTTGGACAGAATGGATGCAGGGATGTTGTTTCCCCACTAAGTCAGGATGGTGAGTGAATTGCAGGGGGAACCTCCAAGTGGTGGTGTTCCCATACATCTGCTGCCTCTGTCCTTCTCGGTGATAAAGGTCATGGGTTTGGTAAGTGCTGTCGAAGGAACCGTGGTGAATTGCTGCAGTGCATTTTGTGGATTGTACACACAGCTGCCACTGTGTGAATGTTAAAGGTGGTGGATGGGGTACCAATGAAGTGGGCTGCTTTGTTCGTGATGGTGTCAAGAAGTTGGAGCTGCACTCATCCAGATATACGTGGCAATTAAGCAATGTAAATGAAAGTATAGTGTTACAAAGTGAAATTGATAGGCTAAGTGCATGGGAAAACGTGGCAAATGAATTTCAATGTAGGCAAGTGTGAGGTCATCCACTTTAGATCTAAAAAAGATAGAACAGGATAATTTCAAAATAGTGAAAAGTTAGAAACAATGGAGGTTCAAAGATGAGGGCAGTGAGAACATAAGAACTAGGAGCAGGAGTAAGTAATCTGGCCCCTCAAGCCTGCTCTGCCATTCAATAAGATCATGGCTGATCTTTTCCTGGACTCAGCTCCACTTACCCGCCAGCTCACCATAACCCTTAACTCCTTTACTGTTCAAAAATTTATCCTTGCCTTACAAACATTCAATGAGGTAGCCTCAACTGCTTCACTGGGCAGGGAATTCCACAGATTCACAACCCTTTGTGTGAAGAAGTTCCTCCACAACTCAGTCCTAAATCTACTCCCCCTTATTTTGAGGCCATGCCCCCTAGTTCTAGTTTCACCTGCCAGTGGAAACAACTTCCCTGCTTCTATCTTATCTATTCCCTTCATACACTTATATATTTTTGTAAGATTTCCCCTCATTCTTCTGAATTCCAATGAGTATAGCCCCAGTCTACTCAGTCTCTCATAAGCCAACTCTCAACTCCGGAATCAACCTAGTGAATCTCCTCTGCACCCCCTCCAGTGGCAGTATATCCTTTCTCAAGTAAGGAGACCAAAACTGTACACAGTACTCTGGGTGTGGCCTCACCAGCACCTTATGCAGCTGCAACATAACCTCACTGTTTTTAAACTCCATCTCTCTAGCAATGAAGGAAAAAATTTCATTTGCTTTCATAAATACCTGCTGCACCTGCAAACCAACTCCTTGTGATTCTTGCACAAGGACACCCAGGTCCCTCTGCACAGCAGCATGCTGCAATTTTTTACCATTTAAATAATAGTCCATTTTGCTGTCATTCCTACCAAAATAGATGACCTCACATTTACCAACATTGTACTCCATCTGCCAGACCCTCGCCCACTCACTTAGATTATCTATATCCCTTTGCAGACTTCTAGCGTCCTCTGCTCACTTTGCTCTGCCACTCATCTTAGTGTCATCTGCGAATTTTGACACACTACACTTAGTCCCCAACTCCAAATCATCTAGGTAAACCGTAAACAATTGCAGTCCCAACACTGATCCCTGAGGCACCCCACTAGTCACTGATTGCCAACCAGAAAAGCACCCATTTACCCCCACTCTTTGCTTTCTGTTAGTTAACCAATCCTCTATCCATGCTAATACATTACCCATAACACCGTGCACCTTTGTCTTATGTAGCAGTCTTTGGTGCGGTACCTTGTCAAATGCCTTCTGGAAATCCAGATACACCACATCCACAGGTTCCCCATTGTCCACTGCACATGTAATGTTCTCAAAGAATTCCACCAAATTAGTCAAACATGACCTGCCCTTCATGAACCCATGCTGCGTCTTACCAATGGGACAATTTATATCCAGATGTCTCTCTATTTCTTCCTTGATGATAGATTCAAGGGTTTTCCCTACTACAGAAGTTAAGCTAACTGGTCTATAGTTACCCGCCTTTTGTCTACCTCCTTTTTTAAACAGTGGCGTCACATTTGCTGTTTTCCAATCTGTGGGAACCCCCCTAGAGTCCAGCGAATTTTGGTAAATTACCACTAGTGCATTTGCTATTTCCCCTGCCATCTCTTTTAGTACTCTGGGATGCATTCCATCAGGGTCAGGAGACTTGTCTACCTTTAGCCCCATTAACTTGCCCAACACTACCTCTTTCATGATAATGATAGTTTCTAGGTCCTCACCTGTCATAGCATTCCATCAATTTTTGGCATGTTATTTGTGTCTTTCACTGTGAAGACCGACACAAAATACCTATTCAATGCCTCAGCCGTTTTCTCATTTCCAGTTATTACATCTCCCTTCTCATCCTGTAAAGGAACAATGTTTACCTTAGCCACTGTTTTTCGTTTTATGTATTTGTAGAAACTTTTGCTATCTGTTTTTATATTGTAGATGAGCATCGTGCGTTTGATGTAGTCAATATAGATTTCAGCAAAGTCTTTGACAAGGCCCCACATGGGAGACTTGCAAAGAAGGCAAATTCACATGGGATATAGGGTAATTTGATAAGATGAATTCGAAATTGGCCTAGTTGTAGGAGATAGAGGGTGATGACAGAAGGCTGCTTGAAGGATCTGTGCTGGGTCCCCTATTGTTTGTCATTTATATAAATGACATAGGTGACTGCGTGGGGGTAAGGTTAGTAAGTTTGTGGATGACACAAAGATTGGCTGGATGGTTAACAGTGAGCTTGAGTGTCTAGGGCTACAGGAAGACATAGATGGGATGGTCAAATGGGCAGATAAGTGGCAGATGGAATTTAAGCCTGAAAAATGTGAGGTGATACACTTTGGAAGTAGTAATCTGACAAGGAAGTATTCAATAAATGCTATGACACTAGAAAGTTCTTTGGAACAAAGGATCTTTGTTTGTCCATAAATGTTTGTCCATAAATCTCAGAAGGCAGAAGGGCATGTTAATTGGGTGGTGAAAAGGGCATACTTACCTTTATCAATCGAGGCATAGATTACAAAAGCAGAAAAGTCATATTGGAGTTGTATGTAACTTTGGTGGGGCCACAGCTAGAGTACTGTGTGCAGTTCTGGTCGCCACATTATAGGAAGGATATGATCGCACTGGAAGGGATGCAGAGGAGATTCATCAGGATGCTGCCTGGGATGGAACATTTAAATTATGAAGAGCTGTGGCCCCACCAAAGTTAAATACAACTCCAATATGACTTTTCTGCTTTTGTAATCTATGCCTCGATTGATAAAGGTAAGTATGCCCTTTTCACCACCCAATTAACATGCCCTTCTGCCTTCTGAGATTTATGGACAAACATTTATGGACAAACAAAGATCCTTTGTTCCAAAGAACTTTCTAGTGTCATAGCATTTATTGAATACTTCCTTGTCAGATTACTACTTCCAAAGTGTATCACCTCACATTTTTCAGGCTTAAATTATGGATATCATAGAAATCATAGAAACCCTACAGTGCAGAAGGAGGCCATTCGGCCCATCGAGTCTGCACCGACCACAATCCCACCCAGGCCTATTTACCCGCTAATCCCTCTAACCTACGCATCCCAGGACTCTAAGGGTCAATTTTTAACCTGGCCAATCAACCTAACCCGCACATCTTTGGACTTGGGATAGACTTGGGTTGTTTCCGTTGGAGCAGAAAAAACTAAGGGGGGGGCGACCTGATCGTGGTTTACAAGATTATGAGGGGCATGGAAGAGTGGATAAGGAGCAGCTGTTTCCTTTAGTTGAAGGGTCAGTCACAAAGGGACAGAAGTTCAAGGTGAGGGGCAGGAGATTTAGAAGGGATGCGAGGAAACACATTTTTACCCAGAGGGTGGTGACAGTCTGGAATGCGCCTCGGAGGGTGGTGGAGGAGGGTTACCTTAAAAAAGTACCTGGATGAGCACTTGGCACGTCATAACATTCAAGGCTATGGGCCAAGTGCTGGTAAATGGGATTAAGTGGGTAGGTTAAGAGGTTCTCGTGTTGGTGAACACTTGATGGGCTGAAAGCCTCTTCTGCAGTGTGTCATTCTGTGAAACCTGAGAGTCCAGGTACATAGATCATTAAGATAAGTGACTGACAGGAAACAGAGGATAGCAGTGAACGGTTGTTTTCTGGACTAAAGGAAGGTATATAGTGGGGTTCTGCACCAGTCGGTACTAGGATCACTGCTTTTTGTGAAATCTATTAATGATTTTGACTTGTGTGCACAGATCACAGTTTCAAAATTTCGGATGACAAAAAACTTTGAAGCATTCTGAACTCTGAGGAAAGTGATACAATTTTGCAGTAAGAATGAAGAGAGGACTGTAAAATAAAAGGTATAATTCCAAAGGGAGTGCAGAAACAGAGATCCTTGGGGCACGTGTGTGCAAATCATTGAAGGTGGCAGAACAAGTTGCAAAAAGATGCATGGGGTGCTGGGCTTTCTCAATGGTGGCATAGAGTACAATTAAAAAGTGGGGAAGTTGTGATGAAACTTTATAAAATGTGGACTTAGGCTTAACTGGAGTACTTTGCCCAATTCTGCCTGCCCCATTTTAGGAAGGATGTGAAGGCTCTAGAGGGTTAAAAATAGATTTAAATGAATGGTTCCATGCTTGAGGGACTTCGGTTATGTGGATAAATTGGCAAACCTTGGACTGGTCTGTTCATAGACAAGATGGTTGAGAGAAGATTTGATAGAGGAGTCTAGACAGCAGACCAAGTGAAATTGTTCCCACTGGTGGAACCAGAGGACACAGATTTAATGTGATTGACAAAAGAAGCACTGGTGACAGGAAAATTCTTTATGCAGCGAGTGGTTAGGACCTGGAATGCACTGTCTCAGAGCTTGGGACAGGGAGATTCAATTGAGGCTTTTGAAGAACAGGAACAGGCCCTTCGGTCTGCCAAGTCTGTGCTGACACAGATGCCTCTCCAATCTAATATTTTCTTGCCTTTATGTGGTCCATATCCCTCTATTCCCTGCCTATCCAGATGCCTCTTGAACATTATTATAGAATCTGCTTCCACCACCTCCTCCAGCAGCACATTCCAGGCATTCACCACCCTCTGTGTGAAAAACTTGCCCCTTACATCTCTTTTAAACTTCCTCCATCTTACTTTCAACCTATGCC
This sequence comes from Mustelus asterias, assembly GCF_964213995.1. Taxonomy (NCBI): domain Eukaryota; kingdom Metazoa; phylum Chordata; class Chondrichthyes; order Carcharhiniformes; family Triakidae; genus Mustelus; species Mustelus asterias. The sequence goes on along the minus strand of NC_135812.1, from coordinate 50,808,373 downwards.
CCTGAGTAATTGAACCTTCGACCTTGGGAAAAGACTCTGACTATCCACTCTATCCAAGCCTGTCGTAATCTTGTAAACCTCTATCAGGTCCCTCCTTCATCCTCTGACCCTTCAATGAAAACAATCCAAGTTTGTTCAACCTTTTGCATAGTCCATATCCTCCAAATCAGGCAACATCCTGGTAAATATCTTCTGCACCCTTTCCAATGCATCAACATCCTTCTGGTAGTGTGGCTACCAGAATTGTACACAATACTTCAAATGCAGCCTAACCAAAGTCTTATACAGCTGCAACATGATTTTCCAATTCCTGTACTCAACGCCCCGACCGATGAAGGCCAGCATGCCATACGTCTTCTTGACCACCTTGTCCACCTGAGTTGCCACCTTCAGGGAACTGTGGATCTGCATGCCTAGATCCCTCTGTATGCTAATATTCTAAGGCCTCTACCATTTACTGTAAACTTTCCTTCTGCAGTAGACCTACCAAATCGCATCACCTCACATTTGTCCAGGTTAAATTCCATCTTTCGGCCCAGGTCTCCAGCGATTTATATCCTGCTGTATCCTCTGACAATCCTCCTCACTATCCGCTACTCCCCCAATTTTTGTATCATCTGCAAATTTACTAATCAGACCACCTACATTTTCCTCCAAAACATTTATATATATATTACAAACAACAGAAGTCCCAGCATTGATCCTTGTGGAACATCGCTTGTTACAGACCTCCAGTTAGAAAAGTATCCTTCCACTGCTACTCTCTGCTTTCTATGCCCAAGCCAGTTTTGTATTCATCTTACCAGCTCACCTCGGGTCCCATTCGATTTCACCTTCTGTATCAGCCTGCCACGAGGAACCTTATCGAAGGCTTTACTAAAGTCCATATATACAACATCCACTGCCCTGCCCTGGTCAATTTTTATTATCACTTCCTCAAAGAACTCAACCAAGTTTGTGAGACACGACCTCCCTTTCACAAAACCATGTTGCCTATCGCTAATAAGCCTATTCTCTTCCAGATGTGAGTACATCCTGTCCCTAAGAATCTTCTCCACTAATTTCCACACCACTGATGTAAGGCTCACAGGCCTGTAATTTTCCGGATTGTCTCTTCTGCCCTTCTTATACAGAGGAACAGTGTTAGCTACTCTCTGAGCGGCACGGTGGTTAGCACTGCTACCTCGGGGACCTGGATTCAATTCCCGGCTTGGGTCTCTGTCTTGTGGAGTTTGCACATTCTCCCCGTGTCTGTGTGGGTTTTCTCTGGGTGCTCCAATTTCCTCCCATAGTCCAAAAATGTGCGAGTTGGTTGATTGGCCATGCTAAATTGCCCATAGTATCTCGGGATGTGTAGGTTAGAGGGATTAATGGGGTAAATGTGTAGGGTTGTGGGGATAGGGCCTGGGGTAGGATTGTTGTCGGTGCAGACTCGATGGGCCAGATGGCTTCTATGATTTCTAATCCTCTGGTACCTCGCCCGTGGCTAAAGAGAATACAAAGATTTTGGCCAAGGCCTCAGCAATTCCTTCCGTCACCTCTCTCAGTATTCTGGGATAGACCGTATCTGGCCCTGGGGTCTTGTTCACCTTATTGTTTTTCAAAACTTCCAATACCTCCTCCCTTTTCATCTCAACATGTCCTAGAATGTCAACGTCCTCCTTTCTAAACTCACCATCCATCACAGCCTCCTTTTTTGTGAAAACTGATGCGAAGTACTCGTTAATGATCTCACCCACCTTATCTGGCTCCACACACAAATTCCCTCCACTGTCCTTGAGCGGATCTACCCTTTCCTTAGCTACCTCTTCCTCCTTAGATACGCATAAAAAGCCTTGGGATTCTCATTAATCCTGCCTGCCAAAGACATTTCATGACCCCTTTTTGCCCTAAGTCCCTGTTTAAGCTTTTTCCTGCTATCTTTGTATTCCTCAAGAGCCTTATCCGTTTTCAATTTCCTGAAATTTATATATGCCTCCTTCTTCTTTTTCACTAAGTTCACAATCTCTCTTGTCATCCAGGGTTCCCTAATCTTGCCATCTTTATCTCCCATTTTTACAGGAACATACTTGTCCTGAATTGTTAACATCTGACTTTTAAAAGACTCCCACATATCGGATGTGGATTTACCCTCAAACAGCTGCCACCAGTCTACATTCACTAGCTCCTGCCTAATACTGTCATAGTTAGCCTTTCCCCAGTTTAGTACATTCTGGGACTACTTCTATCGTTTTCTACAAGTGTCTTGAAACTTATAGAATTGCGATCACTGTTCCCAAAATGGTGCCCCAGTGAGACATCAATCACCTTTCCGGGCTCGTTTCCCAGAACCAGGTCTAAGATAGCCCTTTCCCATATTGCCTCAAGAAGTGAACACACCGAACAAACTCTGCCCTGTCCAAGCCCCTGGCACAAAGGAATCCCAGTCAACGTTGGGGAAGTTAAAATCGCCCATCACAACAACCCTGTTGTTTTTACATATTCCCATAAACTGCTGACATTATCAGTTCCTCCACTTCATGCTGGCTGTTGGGAGGTCTGTAGTACAACCCCAACAGTGTGATTGCACCATTCCTGTTCCTGAGTTCTACCCATCTGGCCCCATTGCATGATCCCATCAAGGTGTCCTCCCTCTGTATAACTGTGACATTCTCCCTAATCAGTAAAGCAACGCTACCACTTCTTTTGTCACCTTCTCTATCTCGCCTGAAGCATCTAAATCCTGGAATACTAAACTGCCAGTTCTGCCCTTCTTTCATCCAAGTCTCCGTAATTGCCGCAACATCATAGTTCCATGTAGTAATCCAAGCTTTAAATTCATCCGCCTTACCTGTCATACTCCTTGCGTTAAAGCAAACACACCTCAGACTATCTGTCCTGTCATGTTTTGGACACTCTCCCTGTGTTTTATTTCTCTTAGTCTTACTGCACCCATTCACAGTTCTCTGTACTGTGGCCCTTTTTGATTTTTGTCTTTGGTTTCTCTGCCTTCCACTTTTCCCCTTACTGCCTTTTGTTTCTGTCCCCACTTTACTTCCCTCTGACTTCCTGCATCAGTTCCCATCCCTCTACCACATTAGTTTAAACCCCCCGCAACAACATTAGCAAACACTCCCCCTAGGACATTGGTTCCAGTCCTGCCCAGGTGCAGACCATCCGATTTGTACTGGTCCCACCTTCGCCAGCACCGGTTCCAATATCCCAGGAATTTGAATCCCTCCCTCTTGCACCATCTCTCAAGCCATGTATTCATCTTAGCTATCCTGACATTCCTACTCTGACCAGCACTCCTGAGATTACTACCTTTGAGGTCTTACTTTTTAGTTTAACTCCTAACTCTCTAAATTCAGCTTGTCGGACCTCGTCGCATTTTTTATTTATAGCGTTGGTGCCTATATGCACCACGACTATTGGCTGTTCACCCACCCCCTCCAGAATGCCCTGCAGTTGTTCCAAGACATCCTTGATCCTTGCACCAGGGAGGCAACATGCCATCCTGGAGTCTCGTTTGCGTCCGCAGAAATGCCTGTTGATTCCCCTTACAATTGAATCCACTATCACTATAGCTCTGCCATTTATTTTCATATCTTCCTGTGCAGCAGAGACAGCCACAGTGCCATGAACCTGGCTGCTGCCACCTTCCCTGGTGAGCCATCTCCCCCAACAGTATCCAAAACAGTATTTGTTTTGGAGGAAGATGACCCTGCACTGCCTTCCTACTCTTCCTCTGTCTGATGGTCACCCATTCCCCATCTCCTGCAGTAATTTTTATCTGCGGTGTGACCAACTCACTGAACGTGCTATCCACGACTTCCTCAGCATCGTGGATGCTCCAATGTGAATCCATCTGCAGCTCCAGAGCCGTCAAGCGTTCTAACAGGAACTGCAGTTGGACACATGTCTTGCATGTGAAGGAGCCAGGGACACCAGAAGGGTCCCTGAATTCCCACATCACACAAGGGGAGCATGACATGGGTCTGGGATCTCCTGCCATGACTTAACCCTCAAGTTAACTTACAACAACAACTACAATGCCAAAAGAGAAAACTGAAAACAAATACTACTTGCCAATCACTTACCTATTGGCTGTGACGTCACGGTTCGATTTCTTCCCATTTCTCACTTGCCCTTGAAGGGAATTGGATAAGCAATTAAAGAGAAAGAAAATGCAGAGTTACAGGGAAAGGTAAGGCGGAGTGGAATGAACTGAGATGTTCTTTCAGCGAGCTGGTATGGATATGACAGGGCAAAGGGCCATGTTCCATGCTGCAACCATTGTGTGATCTACAATGTCAGCAAGATGTAAAGAAAATAATCAGAAAGGCTAATGCAATGCTGGCCTTAATAGATAGAACTAAAAAACGGGGTAAAAATCATACTTCAGGTACACTGTACAAAGTCCTGGTTAGACCACACAATCAGTGCTGGGAAGAGTTCTAAGCTGCAAAGCTTAGGAAAGGTAACTGGCTTTGAAGGGTGTGCAATTTATTTATTAGTGTCACAAGAAATTAGAAAACACTTCTACACACTAAGAAGTTGGGAACTCCCATCCACAAAAAGCAATTAATGTTAGATCAATGGTAAATTGGAAATCTGGGATAGGTAGATATTTGTTTAACTAAAGGTAAATACTGATGAGGGTGAACGACAGGGAAATGGCGTTAACAAGCAGATGTGATATGATTCATTGGATGTTGGGATAGACTCAAGGGGGCCAAATATCCCCCTCTGTTCCTGGTGAAGGGAAAGGCTTCTAATGGAACTCTGCCCCCACAGACACACACGTGTAGAGTGCGCATGGGGAGAAAATGAAAAAAAAAGAGAAATGAATCCTTCAATGTTGTAGGATTATATTAAATAAGACCATAAGCCATAGGAGAATAAATGGGCCTTTTGGCCCATCGAGTCTGTTCCACTGTTCAATGAGATCATGACTGATCTGATATGATTATCTTCAACTCCACTTCCTACCTTATCCCCATAACCCTCTGTTCCCTTACTGATTAAAAATCTGCCTCTCTTAGGCTTCAACTGGACAGTCCTGTGTGCAAAGAATTCATGATGTGGATATGCCGATGTTGGACTGGGGTAAACACAGTAAAAGTTTTAACAACACCAGGTTAAAGTCCAACAGGTTTATTTGGTAGCAAATGCCATTAGCTTTCGGAGCACTGCTCCTTCGTCAGATGGAGTGGATATCTGCTCTCAAACAGGGCATACAGAGACACAAAATCAAGTTACAGAATACTGATTAGAATGCGAATCTCTCCAGCCAACGAGGTCTTAAAGATACAGACAATGTGAGTGGAGGGAGCATTAAACACAGGTTAAAGAGATGTGTATTGTCTCCAGACAGGACAGCCAGTGAGATTCTGCAAGTCCAGGAGGCAAGCTGTGGGGGTTACTGATAGTGTGACATAAACCCAAGAATTCCACAGATGCACTGTCTTTGAGAGAAAAAATTCTTCTTCTCTTAAATGTGTGCACCCTGACTCTGAGATATGCCCTTTGGCCCTTGACTCTCCCACAAGGGGAAAGAAGCTGTGTGCCTCTACCCTGTCAAGTCCCCTGAGAATGCACTATGTGTCAATAAGAGGAGATAAGAACAGAGATGTCAGGACTGTGTGCTTTTAAGTACAGTAAGAAGTTTAACAACACCAGGTTAAAGTCCAACAGGTTTATTTGGTAGCAAAAGCCACACAAGCTTTCGGAGCTGCAAGCCCCTTCTTCAGGTGAGTGGGAATTCTGTTCACAAATAGAGCATATAAAGACACAAACTCAATTTACATGAATAATGGTTGGAATGCGAATACTTACAACTAATCAAGTCTTTAAGAAACAAAACAATGTGAGTGGAGAGAGCATCAAGACAGGCTAAAAAGATGTGTATTGTCTCCAGACAAGACAGCCAGTGAAACTCTGTGGGGGTTACAAATAGTGTGCCATGAACCCAATATCCCGCTTGAGGCCGTCCTCGTGTGTGCGGAACTTGGCTATCAGTTTCTGCTCAGCAACTCTGCGCCGTCGTGTGTCGCGAAGGCCGCCTTGGAGAACGCTTACCCAAATATCAGAGGCCGAATGCCCGTGACCGCTGAAGTGCTCCCCAACAGGAAGAGAACAGTCTTGCCTGGTGATTGTCGAGCGGTGTTCATTCATCCGTTGTCGCAGCGTCTGCATAGTTTCCCCAATGTACCATGCCTCAGGACATCCTTTCTTGCAGCGTATCAGGTAGACAACGTTGGCCGAGTTGCAAGAGTATGTACCGTGTACCTGGTGGATGGCGTTCTCACGTGAGATGATGGCATCTGTGTCGATGATTCCAACCATTATTCATGTAAATTGAGTTTGTGTCTTTATATGCTCTGTTTGTGAACAGAATTCCCACTCACCTGAAGAAGAGGCTTGCAGCTCCGAAAGCTTGTGTGGCTTTTGCTACCAAATAAACCTGTTGGACTTTAACCTGGTGTTGTTAAACTTCTTACTGTGTTTACCCCAGTCCAACGCCGGCATCTCCACATCATGACTACCATAGACACCGCAAACTACCGGCTCCAAGTGGAGAGGATCTCCAAGAAGATCGTGCATATCGACACAGACATCAAGTTTCTACAAAGATGCAAGAAAGCAGACAAAATACCGAAAGGACTACGGATCACAAACCCACTCAGGTCAACCTGTAACACAGACTTCACTGAGAGACTTTGCCGTCGCACCTCTCTCACCCTCCTCAACCACCTCATACACCAACTCTACAGCAAACGCCGCAGCCTGGAAACCAAGATAGAGTCCATATTCTCAACTTGCGCTCAGGATGCAGACCAGCTGCGAAACTCTGCCAAGCAGACGAGACAAAGGAACTACACCATCTACATGCACACCAAGAACAGGAAACTTGAGAAACTCGGCATCACCACCAGCAGCAACCAAGCCTCCCCCGGTACCACAGTAGAAAACAGTACCATTGCAGGGAAGTCCATTGTCAACTTGTCCGACTACACACTTCAACCAGATGAAATCGAAGTTCTCAGCCGAGGGCTTAATTTTTGCCCCACCACCAAAATAGTCTCGCAGCAGACACAGAGGAATTCATCAGGCGAATGAGGCTGAGGGAGCTCTTCCACAAACCCCAAGAGGCCAACAACGAACACAATGGGACAGCCAATGAACCGGAACAGTCGACAGAGAGATCCGCGGTGCATCCGAAGAGGAAAGAGTCGAATTGGACTCCTCCGGAAGGCCGCTGCCCTCGACTTGACATGTATGCCCAAGCCATCAGGAGGTGCGTCAACACCAAATTCATCAGCCGCACTCACAAGACAGCCCCGAACATCACCCAAGCACAACGTAACTCACATCCACGCTCTCAAGACCAACCGCAACATTGTCATCAAACCAGCAGACAAAGGAGGGGCCATCGTCATACTGAACAGAACGGATTACTGCAAAGAAGTGTACCGACAACTAAACAATGAGGAACACTACAGACAGTTACCTGCAGATCCGACCAACGAACACACCCGTCAACTCAACACTCTGATCAAGACCTTTGATCCGGACCTTCAGAACACCCTCCGTGCTCTCATCCCACGTACTCCCCGCGTTGGAGATCTCTACTGCCTCCCGAAGATACACAAGGCAAACACACCCGGCCGTCCCATCGTATCGGGCAATGGGACCCTGTGCGAGAACCTCTCCGGCTATGTCGAGGGCATCCTGAAACCCATTGTACAAAGAACCCCCAGCTTTTGTCGCGACACGACGGACTTCCTACAGAAACTCGGCACACATGGAGCAGTTGAACCAGGAGCGCTCCTCGTCACAATGAATGTCTCGGCACTCTACACCAGCATCCCCCATGACGATGGCATTGCTGCAACGGCCTCAGTGCTCAGCGCCAACAACTGCCAGTTTCCAGATGCAATTTTACATCTCATCCGCTTCATCCTGGACCACAATATCTTCACCTTCAACAACCAGTTCTTCATCCAGACACACGGAACAGCCATGGGGACCAAATTCGCACCTCAATATGCCAACATCTTCATGCACAGGTTCGAACAAGACTTCTTCACCGCACGGGACCTTCAACCGATGCTATACACTAGATACATCGATGACATTTTCTTCCTTTGGACTCATGGTGAACAATCACTGAAACAACTCTATGATGACATCAACAAGTTCCATCCCACCATCAGACTCACCATAGACTACTCTCCGGAATCGGTTGCATTCTTGGACACACACATCTCCATTAAGGACGGTCACCTCAGCACTTCATTGTACCGCAAGCCCACGCATAACCTCACGATGCTCCACTTCTCCAGCTTCCACCCTAAACACGTTAAAGAAGCCGTCCCCTACGGACAAGCCCTCCGTATACACAGGATCTGCTCGGATGAGGAGGATCGCAACAGACACCTCCAGACGCTGAAAGATGCCCTCATAAGAACAGGATATGGCGCTAGACTCATTGATCAACAGTTCCAACGCGCCACAGCGAAAAACCGCACCGACCTCCTCAGAAGACAAACACGGGACACAGTGGACAGAGTACCCTTCGTTGTCCAGTACTTCCCCGGAGCGGAGAAGCTACGGCATCTCCTCCGGAGCCTTCAACATGTCATTGATGAAGACGTACATCTCGCCAAGGCCATCCCCACACCCCCACTTCTTGCCTTCAAACAACCGCACAACCTCAAACAGACCATTGTCCGCAGCAAACTACCCAGTCTTCAGGAGAAGAGTGACCATGACACCACACAACCCTGCCACAGCAACCTCTGCAAGACGTGCCGGATCATCGACACAGATGCCATCATCTCACGTGAGAACACCATCCACCAGGTACACGGTACATACTCTTGCAACTCGGCCAACGTTGTCTACCTGATACGCTGCAAGAAAGGATGTCCCGAGGCATGGTACATTGGGAAACTATGCAGACGCTGCGACAACGGATGAATGAACACCCCTCGACAATCACCAGGCAAGACTGTTCTCTTCCTGTTGGGGAGCACTTCAGCGGTCACGGGCATTCGGCCTCTGATATTCGGGTAAGCGTTCTCCAAGGCGGCCTTTGCGACACACGACAGCGCAGAGTCGCTGAGCAGAAACTGATAGCCAAGTTCCGCACACACGAGGACGGCCTCAAGCGGGATATTGGGTTCATGGCACACTATTTGTAACCCCCACAGAGTTTCACTGGCTGTCTTGTCTGGAGACAATACACATCTTTTTAGCCTGTCTTGATGCTCTCTCCACTCACATTGTTTTGTTTCTTGATTAGTTGTAAGTATTCGCATTCCAACCATTATTCATGTAAATTGAGTTTGTGTCTTTATATGCTCTATTTGTGAACAGAATTCCCACTCACCTGAAGAAGGGGCTTGCAGCTCCGAAAGCTTGTGTGGCTTTTGCTACCAAATAAACCTGTTGGACTTTAACCTGGTGTTGTTAAACTTCTTACTGTGTTTACCCCAGTCCAATGCCGGCATCTCCACATCATGCTTTTATGTAGGCAGAAAGCAAAGTAGCAAGTGCCTATGGCTATACTAGTCTGAAAATGCCTGATCTCGTCTGAACTTTGGTTAGCATTTGGATGGGAGACTGCCTGGGAATACCAGGTGCAGTAGGCTTTTGCTGTTGCCAGTGGCTGCTCAAACCTCGCCACCCAACACTTGACAAACATTCTTTTCACCACTCATTCCTGCACACACACACTTCCTCTCTCTCTCTCACAATCTCATTGCTGCACATTCTCCTCCTGCTACAGAGGCAAGACGGCTGATTGACATGAGAGAAAAAACGCTCGAAACAAAAAAACAACTCTTTCACTCAAGAGAACAAACTCTGAATTTACCCTACTCATGCACAACTCTGAATGTTGACTCTTGAAAGACTGATGACTGTGACGTTCTGTTTTATAAGAATCACATAACTACTGGTGAGGATCGGGCTTGAAACTAAAAAGGTTGTGGCTGGGGGAGGGATCAGATGAAGGGAGATTTAGAAAGCTGAAGATAATGTCAAGGCAATAGGGCAATGTGGACATTTGGGTAATACTGCAACATGCAACAGGGAGGGACGGAGTGTTTCACCATCATCGTGCATCAGCGAATATGTCCTTGCAAAGAACCAGGATATTAAAAGGAACAGATTGAGAAGATAGAGAGAAACTATTTCTACTGGTTGGGGAATTTAGGACTAGGACAGTGTACAATTTAGAGCCATGTCTTTCAGGAGTGAAATTAGAAAACATTTCTACTCCGAAGAATTCTGGAACTCGCATCCACAAAAGACAATTGATGTGCGATCAATGGTAAATTGGAAATCTGGGTGTGGTGGATATTTGTTCAGCTAAAGATAGTAATGATGAGGGTGAACGACAGGGAAATGGTGTTAGCAAGCAGATGAGACATGATTCATTGGATGTTGGGACAGACGCAAGGGGCCAAATATCCCGCGTCTGTTGTTGTGTTCCAAGTGAAGGGAAAGGGTTCTAATGGAGCTCTGCCCCCATACACACACACACACACGAGTAGGGTGGGCATGGGAGAAAATGAGAAAAAGAGAAATTAATCCTTCAATGTGGTAGGATTATATTAAATAAGACATAGGAGAATAAGTGGGCCATTTGGCCCATCGAGTTTGCTCTGCCATTCAATGAGATCATGACTGATCTGATATGATAATCCTCAACTCCACTTCCTATCTTATCCCTATAACTCTCTGTTCCCTTACCGATGAAAAATCTGTCTATGTCAGGCTTGAACTGGACAGCCCTGTGTGTGAAAGATGCACTGTCCTCTGAGAGAGATGCACTGTCCTCTTCATCTCTTAAATGTGTGCTCCCTGACTCTGAGATGATGCCCTCTGGTGCTAGACTGTCTCACAAGGGAAAAGAAGCTGTGCGCCTCTACCCTGTCAAGTTCCCTGAGAATGCAATATGCGTCCATAAGGTCAGCTATCATTCTTCTAAATTGCCCAAGCAACTCAATCTCTCCTCATAAGAAAGTTTATCTCTATGTAGGTGAGAAGAATAGAGATGTCAGCGACATGTGCCTTTAAGTAGGCAGAAAGCAAAGCAGCAAATGCCTACGGCCATACTAGTCTGAAAACGCCCGATCTCGTCTGATCTCGGAAGCTAAGCAGACTCAGGCCTGGTTAGTACTTGGATGGGAGACCGCCTGGGAATACCAGGTGCAGTAGGCTTTTGCTGCCGCCAGAGACTGCTCAAACCTTGCTCACACTGCCACTCAGCATTCAACAAACATCCTTTTTTCCCGCACTCCCGTACACACGCTTTCTCTCTCTCTCTCTCACACACACAATCGCATTGCTGCATGTTCTCTTCCTGCTATATAGGCAAGACAGCTGATTGACATGAGAGAAACAAACACTCAAAACAAAAAAACAGCTCTTTCATTCAAGAGAACAAACTCTGAATTTACCCTACTCATGCACAACTCTGAATGTTGACTCTTGAAAGACTGATGACTGTGCCGTTTTTTTTATAAGAATCACATAACTACTGGTGAGGATAGGGCTTGAAACTAAAAAGGTTGTGGCTGGGGGAGGGATCAGATGAAGGGAGATTGAGAAAGCTAAAGATAATATCAAGGCAATAGAGCAATGTAGCCATTTGGGTAATAGTGCAGAGTGCAACAGGGAGGGATGGAGAGTAACCGTAATCATGCATCAGCGAATATGTCCTTGCAAAGAACTGTAGTAAACAAATAAAATTCAAAGCTCTTCATCGTAATGCAAGAAACATTCACTGTAAGATCGATGAACTAATGGCATACATAGAGATAAATGGTTTCGATCTCAGGTTACTCAACATTTTCAAAAGACAGGCAGAATGGAAAATGAGGAGGAGGAGGAGGAGGAGCCCTGGTTTCGAAGGACGACACAAAGACATTAGTGAGAAAAGATCTGGGTTTAGAAGAGCAGGATGTAGAATCAGTATGGATAGTGATTAGGAATTACAAGAGTCAGAAAAGATTGGTGTGAGATGTTTGTAGAATCCCTAATAAAAGTTATGCTATTAGAGTGCTAAAGAATAAATAATTTGAGCTTGTAAAAAAGGCAATGTAATAATTGTGGAGTGTTTAATTTTGAGAGAGACTGGAATTAATGAAATTGATAATGGTGTCTAGAGGAGAAACTTGTGGAATGATTTCTTGACAAGTTTCCTGAAAGAATATGTTGTGGAAGCAACTAGGGATAAAACTATTTTAGATCTAGCATTATGCAATGAGGCTGGTTTAAGTTGTAACCTCCCAGTGAAAGATCCTCTGTGGAACAGCGATGCTAACATTGAATTCCATATTAAGTTTGAAAGCTACAGCTTAGGAATGATATCTTGTCCTTGGATGGAGTGCAGCGTCAATTTACCAGAATGAAACCTGGCCTCCTAAATGTTCATTACGAGGAGAGATTATACAAAGTCCAGTTGTATTGCTTGGAATTTAGACGGTGAAGAAGTGATTTTATGGAAGTATCCAGGACATTAAAAGCAACAGATTGAGAAGATAGAGAGAAACTATTTCTACTGGTTGGGGAATTTAGGACTAGGGCCCTCGGTGTACAATTTAGAGCCATGTCTTTCAGGAGTGAAATTAGAAAACATTTCTACTCACGAAGAATTCTGGAACTCACATCCACAAAAGACAATTAATGTTAGATCAGTGGTAAATTTAAAATCTGGGAATGGTGGATATTTGTTCAACTAAAGGTATTAATGATGAGGGTGAATGACAGGGAAATTGCGTCAGCAAGCAGATGACACATGATTCATTGAATGTTGTGATAGACTGAAGGGACTAAATATCCCTCCTGTGTACCTATGTTCCTGGTGAAGGGAAAGGTTTCGAATGGAGCTCTGCCCCCATACACACACACACACACACACACACACACACGAGTAGGGTGGGCATGGGCGAAAATGAAAAAAAGAAACTAATCCTTCAATGTGATAGGATTATATTAAATAAGACCATAAGACGTAGGAGAATAAGTGGGCCATTTGGCCCATCGAGTTTGCTCTGCCATTCAATGAGATCATGACTGATCTGATATGATAATCCTCAATTCCACTTCCTACCTTATCCCCATAACTCTCTGTTCCCTTACTGATGAAAAATTTGTCTATGTCAAGTTTGAACTGGACAGCCCGGTGTGCTAAAGAATTCCACAGATGCACTGCCTCTGAGAGAAGAAATTCTTCTTCGTCTCTTAAGTGTGTGCCCCCTGACTCACAGAGATGATGCCCTTTGGTCCTAGACTCTCCCACAAGGGGAAAGAACTGTGCACCTCTACACTGTCAAGTTCCCTGAGAATGCAATATGTGTCAATAAGGTCAGCTGTCGTTCTTCTGAATTGCAATGAGTACAGGCCCAAGCGACTTAATCTTTCCTCATAAGAAAATTCATCTACAGGCAGGAAACAAAAATAAATATGTCAGAACCACGTGCCTTTAAGTGAGCAAAAAGCAAAGCAGCAAATGCCTACGGCCATACTAGTCTGAAAACGCCCGATCTCGTCTGATCTCGGAAGCTAAGCAGACTCAGGCCTGGTTAGTACTTGGATGGGAGACCGCCTGGGAATACCAGGTGCAGTAGGCTTTTGCTGCCGCCAGAGACTGCTCAAACCTCACCCCCCTCACACTGACATTCAGCACTCAACAAACATCCTTTTTTCCCCGCACTCCTGCGCACACACTTTCTCTTTCTCTCTCTCACACACAATCGCATTTTTGCACATTCTCCTCCTGCTACACAGGCAAGACGGCTGACTGACATGAGAGAAAAAACACTGGACACAAAAAAACCAAGTCTTTCACTCAAGAGAACAAACTGACTCTGAATGTTGACTCTTGCCAGACTGATGACTGTGCCGTTCTGTTTTATAAGAATCACATAACTGCTGGTGAGGATCGGGCTTGAAACTAAAAAGGTTGTGGCTGGTGGAGGGATCAGATGAAGGGAGATTTAGAAAGCTAAAGATAATGTCAAGGCAATAGAGCAAAGTGGCTATTTGGGTAATAGTGCAGAGTGCAACAGGAAGGGACGAAGAGTTTAACCATAATCGTGCATCAGCAAATACGTCCTTGCAGCGAAATGTAATTAAAAAAAACTCAATGCTCCTCATCGGAATGCAAGAAACATTCACTACAAAATCGATGAACTGGTGGCACACATAGAGATAAATGGTTTAGATGTAATGGCCATTGCAGAGACATACTTGCAAGTTGACCAAAGTTGGTTAATAAGTATTTCAGGATACGCAACATTTTCAAAAGAGAGGCAGAATAGAAAATGAGGAGGAGGAGGAGCCCTGGTTTCAAAGGATGACACGAGGACATTAGTAACATAAGGATCTGGGATCAGAAGAGCAGGAAGTAGAATCAGTATGGATAGTGATTAGGAATTACAAGAGTCAGAAAAGATTGGCGTGAGAAGTTTGTAGAATCCCTAATAAAAGTTATGCTATTAGAGTGCTAAAGAAGAAATAATTTGAGCTTGTAAGAAAGGCAATGTAATAATTGTGGAGTGTTTAATTTTGAGAGAGACTGGAATTAATGAAATTGATAATGGTGTCTCGAGGAGAAACTTGTGGAATGATTTCATGACAGTTTCCCGAAAGAATATGTTGTGGAAGCAACTAGGGATAAAACTATTTTAGATCTAGCATTATGCAATGAGGCTGGTTTAAGTTGTAACCTCCCAGTGAAAGATCCTCTGGGGAACAGCGATGCTAACATTGAATTCCATATTAAGTTTGAAAGCTACAGCTTAGGAATGATATCTTGTCCTTGGATGGAGTGCAGCGCCAATTTACCAGAATGAAACCTGGCCTCCTAAATGTTCATTACGAGGAGAGATTATACAAAGTCCAGTTGTATTGCTTGGAATTTAGACGGTGAAGAGGTGATTTTATGGAAGTGTCCAGGATATTAAAAGGAACAGATTGAGAAGATAGAGAGAAACTATTTTTACTGGTTGGGGAATTTAGGACTAGGACAGTGTACAATTTAGAGCCATGTCTTTCAGGAGTGAAATTGGAAAACATTTCTACTCACGAAGAATTCTGGAACTCGCATCCACAAAAGATAATTGATGTGCGATCAATGGTAAATTGGAAATCTGGGTGTGGTGGATATTTGTTCAGCTAAAGATAGTAATGATGAGGGTGAACGACAGGGAAATGGTGTTAACAAGTAGATGAGACATGATTCATTGGATGTTGGGACAGATTCAAGGGGCCAAATATCCCGCATCTGTTGTTGTGTTCCAAGTGAAGGGAAAGGGTTCTAATGGAGCTCTGCCCCCATACACACACACACACACACATGAGTATGGTGGGCATGGGAGAAAAAGAGAAATTAATCCTTCAATGTGGTAGGATTATATTAAATAAGACGTAGGAGAATAAGTGGGCCATTTGGCCCATCGAGTTTGCTCTGCCATTCAATGAGATCATGACTGATCTGATATGATAATCCTCAACTCCACTTCCTATCTTATCCCTATAACTCTCTGTTCCCTTACCGATGAAAAATCTGTCTATGTCAGGCTTGAACTGGGGTAAACACAGTAAGAAGTTTAACAACACCAGGTTAAAGTCCAACAGGTTTATTTGGTAGCAAAAGCCACACAAGCTTTCGAGGCTCTGAGCCCCTTCTTCAGGTGAGTGGGAATTCTGTTCACAAACAGAACTTATAAAGACACAGACTCAATTTACATGAATAATGGTTGGAATGCGAATACTTACAACTAATCCAGTCTTTAAGAAACAAAACAATGGGAGTGGAGAGAGCATCAAGACAGGCTAAAAAGATGTGTATTGTCTCCAGACAAGACAGCCAGTGAAACTCTGCAGGTCCACGCAACTGTGGGAGTTACAAATAGTGTGACATAAACCCAATATCCCGGTTGAGGCCGTCCTTGTGTGTGCGGAACTTGGCTATCAGTTTCTGCTCAGCGACTCTGCGCTGTCGTGTGTCGCGAAGGCCGCCTTGGAGAACGCCTACCCGAATATCAGAGGCCGAATGCCCGTGACCGCTGAAGTGCTCCCCAACAGGAAGAGAACAGTCTTGCCAGTTTCCAGTTGCAATTTTACATCTCATCCGCTTCATCCTGGACCACAATATCTTCACCTTCAACAACCAGTTCTTCATCCAGACACACGGAACAGCCATGGGGACCAAATTCGCACCTCAATATGCCAACATCTTCATGCACAGGTTCGAACAAGACTTCTTCACCGCACGGGACCTTCAACCGATGCTATACACTAGATACATCGATGACATTTTCTTCCTTTGGACTCATGGTGAACAATCACTGAAACAACTCTATGATGACCAACAAGTTCCATCCCACCATCAGGCTCACCATAGACTACTCTCCGGAATCGGTTGCATTCTTGGACACGCGCATCTCCATTAAGGACGGTCACCTCAGCACCTCACTGTACCGCAAGCCCACGGATAACCTCACGATGCTCCACTTCTCCAGCTTCCACCCTAAACACGTTAAAGAAGCCATCCCCTACGGACAAGCCCTCCGTATACACAGGATCTGCTCGGATGAGGAGGATCGCAACAGACACCTCCAGACGCTGAAAGATGCCCTCATAAGAACAGGATATGGCGCTAGACTCATTGATCAACAGTTCCAACGCGCCACAGCGAAAAACCGCACCGACCTCCTCAGAAGACAAACACGGGACACAGTGGACAGAGTACCCTTCGTCGTCCAGTACTTCCCCGGAGCGGAGAAGCTACGGCATCTCCTCCGGAGCCTTCAACATGTCATTGATGAAGACGAACATCTCGCCAAGGCCATCCCCACACCCCCACTTCTTGCCTTCAAACAACCGCACAACCTCAAACAGACCATTGTCCGCAGCAAACTACCCAGCCTTCAGGAGAACAGTGACCAAGACACCACACAACCCTGCCACAGCAACCTCTGCAAGACGTGCCGGATCATCGACACAGATGCCATCATCTCACGTGAGAACACCATCCACCAGGTACACGGTACATACTCTTGCAACTCGGCCAACGTTGTCTACCTGATACGCTGCAAGAAAGGATGTCCCGAGGCATGGTACATTGGGGAAACTATGCAGACGCTGCGACAACGGATGAATGAACACCGCTCGACAATCACCAGGCAAGACTGTTCTCTTCCTGTTGGGGAGCACTTCAGCGGTCACGGGCATTCGGCCTCTGATATTCGGGTAAGCGTTCTCCAAGGCGGCCTTCGCGACACACGACAGCGCAGAGTCGCTGAGCAGAAACTGATAGCCAAGTTCCGCACACACAAGGACGGCCTCAACCGGGATATTGGGTTTATGTCACACTATTTGTAACTCCCACAGTTGCGTGGACCTGCAGAGTTTCACTGGCTGTCTTGTCTGGAGACAATACACATCTTTTTAGCCTGTCTTGATGCTCTCTCCACTCCCATTGTTTTGTTTCTTAAAGACTGGATTAGTTGTAAGTATTCGCATTCCAACCATTATTCATGTAAATTGAGTCTGTGTCTTTATAAGTTCTGTTTGTGAACAGAATTCCCACTCACCTGAAGAAGGGGCTCAGAGCCTCGAAAGCTTGTGTGGCTTTTGCTACCAAATAAGCCTGTTGGACTTTAACCTGGTGTTGTTAAACTTCTTACTAGGCTTGAACTGGACAGCCCTGTGTGCAAAAGATGCACTGTCCTCTGAGAGAGATGCACTGTCCTCTTCATCTCTTAAATGTGTGCTCCCTGACTCTGAGATGATGCCCTCTGGTGCTAGACTGTCTCACAAGGGAAAAGAAGCTGTGTGCCTCTACCCTGTCAAGTTCCCTGAGAATGCAATATGCGTCCATAAGGTCAGCTATCATTCTTCTAAATTGCCCAAGCAACTCAATCTCTCCTCATAAGAAAGTTTATCTCTATGTAGGTGAGATGAATAGAGATGTCAGCGACATGTGCCTTTAAGTAGGCAGAAAGCAAAGCAGCAAATGCCTACGGCCATACTAGTCTGAAAACGCCCGATCTCGTCTGATCTCGGAAGCTAAGCAGACTCAGGCCTGGTTAGTACTTGGATGGGAGACCGCCTGGGAATACCAGGTGCAGTAGGCTTTTGCTGCCATCAGAGGCTGCTCAAACCTTGCTCACACTGCCACTCAGCACTCCACAAACATCCTTTTTTCCCCGCACTCCCGTACACACGCTTTCTCTCTCTCTCTCTCACACACACAATCGCATTGCTGCATGTTCTCTTCCTGCTATATAGGCAAGACAGCTGATTGACATGAGAGAAACAAACACTCAAAACAAAAAAAACAGCTCTTTCATTCAAGAGAACAATCTCTGAATTTACCCTACTCATGCACAACTCTGAATGTTGACTCTTGAAAGACTGATGACTGTGCCGTTTTTTTATAAGAATCACATAACTACTGGTGAGGATAGGGCTTGAAACTAAAACGGTTGTGGCTGGGGGAGGGATCAGATGAAGGGAGATTGAGAAAGCTAAAGATAATATCAAGGCAATAGAGCAATGTGGCCATTTGGGTAATAGTGCAGAGTGCAACAGGGAGGGACGGAGAGTTTAACCGTAATCATGCATCAGCGAATATGTCCTTGCAAAGAACTGTAGTAAACAAATAAAATTCAACGCTATTCATCGTAATGAGAGAAACATTCACTCTAACATCGATGAACTAGTGACGTACATAGAGATAAATGATTTAGGTCTCGGGGTACGAAACATTTTCAAAAGACAGGCAGAATGGAAAATGAGGAGGAGGAGGAGGAGCCCTGGTTTCAAAGGACGACACAAAGACATTAGTAAAAAAGGATCTGGGTTCAGAAGAGCAGGAAGTAGAATCAGTATGGTCAGTGATTAGGAATTACAAGAGTCAGAAAAGATTGGTGTGAGAAGTTTGTAGAGTCCCTAATAGAAGTGATACTATTAGAGCGCTAATGAAGAATTAATTGAAGCTTGTAACAATCTGAGATTGGTGGATATTTGTTTAACGAAAGGTATTAATGTTGGGGGTGCATGGCAAGCAAATGGTGTTAGCAAGCAGATGAGACATGATTCATTGGATGTTGGGATCGACTCGAGGCGCCAAATATTCCCCCTCTGTTCCGATGTTCCTGGTGAAGGGAAAGGCTTCTTATGGAGTTCTGCCTTCACAAACACACAAATGAGTAGAGTGGGCATAGAGAGAAAATGGAAAAAAGAGAAACAATCCTACTATACTGAAGGATTTATATTAAAACCATAAGATATAGTAGTAGAAGAAGGCCATTGGTGCACCAAACTGCTCTGCTATTCAATGAGATCATGACTGATCTGATATGATAATCTTCAAATTCCCTCCCCCCACCCCACCAATCCCCATAAGCCTTGTTTCCCTTACTGATTAAAGATCTGTCTATCTCAGGCTTGAACTGGACAGCCCTGTGTGCAAAGAATTCGTGATGTGGAGATGCCGGCGTTGGACTGGGGTAAACACAGTAAGAAGTTTAACAACACCAGGTTAAAGTCCAACAGGTTTATTTGGTAGCCAAAGCCACACAAGCTTTCGGAGCTGCAAGCCCCTTCTTCAGGTGAGTGGGAATTCTGTTCACAAACAGAGCATATAAAGACACAAACTTAATTTACACGAATAATGGTTGGAATGCGAATACTTACTCATGTTGTTTTGTTTCTTAAAGACTTGATTAGTTGTAAGTATTCGCTCTCCAACCATTATTCATGTAAATTGAGTTTGTGTCTTTATATGCTCTGTTTGTGAACAGAATTCCCACTCACCTGAAGAAGGGGCTTGCAGCTCCGAAAGCTTGTGTGGCTTTTGCTACCAAATAAACCTGTTGGCCTTTAACCTGGTGTTGTTAAACTTCTTACTGTGCAAAGAATTCCACAGATGCACTGGTCTCTGAGAGAAGAAATTCCTCTTCATCTCTTAAATGTGTGCCCCCTGACTCTGAGATGATGCCGTTTGGCCCTAGACTCTCCCACAAGGGGAAAGAAGCTGTGCGCCTCGACCCTGTCAAGTCCCCTGAGAATGCAATATGTGTCAATAAGGTCAGCTGTCATTCTTCTAAATGGCAATGAGTACAGACCCAAGCGACTCAATCTCTTCTCATAAGAAAAGCCCTCCATACGCAGGAGACAAGAATAGAGATGTCAGTGCCATTTGTCCTTAAGTAGACAGAAAGCAAAGCAGCAAATGCCTACGGCCATACTAGTCTGAAAATGCTCAATCTCGTCTGATCTTGGAAGCTAAGCAAACTCAGGCCTGGTTAGTACTTGCTTGGGAATACCAGGTGCAGTAGGCTCTTGCTGCCGCCAGAGACTGCTCAAATCTCGCCACCATCACACTGATATTCAGCACTCAACAAACATCCTTTTCCCCCCACACTCCCGCATGCACGCTTTCTTTCTCTCTCTCTCCCTTGCATACAATCTCATTGCTGCACATTCTCCTCCTGTTACACAGGCAAGACGGCTGATTGACATTGAGAGAAAAACACTAGAAACAAGAAACCAACTCTTTCATTCAAGAGAACAAACTCTGACTTCACCCTACTCACGCACAACTCTGAATGTTGACTCTTGGCAGACTGATGACTGTGCTGTTCTGTTTTATAAGAATCACATACTGGTGAGGTTCGGGCTTGAAACTAAAAAGGTTGTGGCTGGGGGAGGGATCAGGTGACGAGAGATTTGGAAAGCTAAAGATAATATCAAGGCATTAGTGCAATGTGGCCATTTGGGTAATAGTGCAGAGTGCAACAGGGAGGGACGGAGAGTTTAACCGTAATCATGCGAATCAGCGAATATGTCCTTGCAAATGACTGTGGTAAACAAATAAACCTCAACGCTCTTCATCGTAACACGACAAACATTCACCATAAGATCGATGAACTAGTGGCATATATAGAGATAAATGGTTTCGATCTCAGGGTACACAACATTTTCAAAAGACAGGCAGAATGGAAAATGAAAAGAAGGAGGAGCCCTGGTTTCAAAGGATGACACAAAGACATTAGTAAGAAAGGATCTGGGTTCAGAAGAGCAGGAAGTAGAATCAGTATGGTCAGTGATTAGGAATTACAAGAGTCAGAAAAGATTGGTGTGAGAAGTTTGTAGAGTCCCTGATAGAAGTTATGTTATTAGAGTGCTAAAGAAGAAATAATTGGAGTTGTAACAAAGGCAATGTAATAATTGTGGGGTGTTTAATTGTAAGAGAGACTTGACAAATGAAATTGATAATTGTGTCCAGAAGAGAAACTTGTAGAATGGTTTCATGATAGTTTCCTGAAATAATATGTTATGGAAGCAACTAAGGATAAACTATTTTAGATCTAGCATTGTGCAATGAAACTGGCTTAATTCTTAATTTAATTTTATTAGTGTCACAAGTAGACTTACATTAACATTGTTGCGAAATTACTATGAAAATCCCTAGTCGCCACACTCCGCCGCCTGTTCGGGTACACTGAGGGAGAATTTAGCATGGCCAATGCACCTAACTAGCACGTCTATTGGACTGTGGGAGGCAACTGGAGCACCCAGAGCAAACCACGCAGACACGGGGTGAACGTGCAAACTCCACACAGATGATGACCCAAGCTGGGAATCAAATCCAGGTCTCTGGCGCTGTGAGGCAACACTGCTAAGCACTGTGCCCCTAATTGTAATCTCACAGTGAAAAATCCTCTGCAAAACAGCGATGCTAACATTGAATTCCATGTTAAGTTTGAAAACTGCAGCTTAGGAATGATATATTGGCTTTGGATGAAATGCAGCGTCAATTTACCAGTATGAAACCTGGACTCCTAAAGGTTCATTACGAGGAGAGACTATACTGGAGGATTGGGAAATCTTTAAAGGTCAGCAGAAAGCCATGAAAAAAGCTATAAAGAAAAGTAAGATGGATTATGAGAGTAAACTAGCTCAGAATATAAAAACTGATAGCAAAAGTTTCTGCAAAAATATAAAACGAAAAAGAGTGGCTAAAGTAAACATTGGTCCTTTACAGGATGAGAAGGGAGATGTAATAACTGGAAATGAGAAAATGGCTGAGGCATTGAAGTGGTATTTTGTGTCGGTCTTCACAGTGGAAGACACAAATAACATGCCAAAAATTGATGACAGGAAGGCTTTGGCAGGTGAGAACTAGAAACTATCATTATCACGAAAGCAGTAATGTTGGGCAAGTTAATGGGGCTAAAGGTAGACAAGTCTCCTGATCCTGATGGAATGCATCCCAGGGTACCACCCCAGGGTACTAAAAGAGATGGCGGGAGAAATAGCAAATGAACTAGTGGTAATTTACCAAATTTCGCTGGACTCTGGGGTGGTTCCCACAGATTGGAAAACAGCAAATGTGATGCCACTGTTTAAAAAAGGAGGTAGACGAAAGGCGGGTAACTATAGACCAGTTAGTTTAACTTGTGTAGTAGTAGGGAAAATGTTTGAATTTATCAAGGAAGAAATAGCAAGACATCTGGATATAAATTGTCCCATTGGTATGACGCAGCATGGGTTCATGAAGGGAAGGTCATGTTTGACTAATTTGGTGGAATTCTTTGAGAACATTACATGTGCAGTGGACAATGGGGAACCTGTGGATGTGGTGTATTGGATTTCCAGAAGACATTTGACAAGGTGCCGCACCAAAGATTGCTACATAAGATAAAGATGCACATTGTAATGGGTAATGTATTAGCATGGATAGAGGATTGGTTAACTAACAGAAAGCAAAGAGTGGGGGTAAATGGGTGTTTTTCTGGGTGGCAATCGGTGACTAGTGGTGTGCCTCAGGGATCAGTGTTGGGACCGCAATTGTTTACGATTTACATAGATGATTTGGAGTTGGGGACCAAGTGTAGTGTGTCAAAATTCGCAGATGACACTAAGATGAGTGGCAGAGCAAAGTGCGCAGAGGACTCTGAAAGTCTGCAAAGGGATATAGATAGTCTTAAGTGAGTGGGCGAGGGTCTGGCAGATGCAGTACAATGTTGGTAAATGTGAGGTCTTCCATTTTGGTAGGAATAACAGCAAAATGGACTATTATTTAAATAGTAAAAAATTGCAGCATGCTGCTGTGCAGAGGGACCTGGGTGTCCTTGTGCAGGAATCACAAGGAGTTGGTTTGCAGGTGCAGCAGGTAATTAAGAAGGCAAATGGAATTTTGTCCTTCATTGCTAGAGGGATGGAGTTTAAAAACAGCGAGGTTATGTTGCAGCTGTATAAGGTGCTGGTGAGGCCACACCTGGCGTACTGTGTACAGTTTTGGTCTCCTTACTTGTAAAAGGATATACTGGCACTGGAGGGGCTGCTAAGGAGATTCACTAGGTTGATTCTGGAGTTGAGAGGGTTGGCTTATGAGGAGAGACTGAGTAGACTGGGGCTATACTCATTGGAATTCCGAAGAATGAGGGGAGATCTTATAGAAACATATAAGATTATTAAGGGAATAGATAAGATAGAAGCAGGGAAGTTGTTTCCACTGGCAGGTGAAACTAGAACTGGAGGGCATGGCCTCAAAATAAGGGCAAGCAGACTTAGGACTGAGTTGAGGAGGAACTTCTTCACACAAAGGGTTGTGAATCTGTGGAATTCCCTGCCCAGTGAAGCAGTTGAGGCTACCCCATTGAATGTTTTTAAGGCAAGGATAGATCAATTTTTGAACAGTAAGGGAATTAAGGGTTATGGTGAGCGGGCGGCGGGTAAGTGGAGTTGAGTCCACGAAAAGATCATCCATGATCTTATTGAATGGCGGAGCAGGCTCGAGGGGCCAGATGGCCTATTCCTGCTCCTAGATCTTATGTTCTTGTACAAAGTCGAGTTGTATTGCTTGGAATTTAGACGGTAAAGAGGTTCCTATGTTTTAGGTGAAGGGAAAGGCTTCTAATGAAGCTCTGCACCTCCTCCCCCCCCCCCCCCCCCCCCCGTCACGCATGCACGCACACACGCACGCACACACACACACACACACGTAGGGTGGGCACGGGGAGAAAATGAACAAAGAGAAATTAAAGTAGGATTATATTTAAAAAACCATAAGATATAGGAGCAGAAGGCCATTGGCTCACCAAACTGCTCCGCTATTCAACGAGATCATGACCGATCTGATATGATAATCCTCAAATCCCCTTTCTTCCCATCCCCATAAACCTCTGTCTATGTTAGGCTTGAACTGGACACCCTGTGCGCGAAAGAATTCCACAGATGCACTGGTCTCTGAGAGAAGAAATTCCTCTTCATCTCTTAAATGTGTGCCCCCTGACTCTGAGATGATGCCATTTGGCCCTAGACTCTCCCACAAGGGGAAAGAAACTGGGAACCTCTACCCTGTCAAGTCCCCTGAGAATGCAATATGGGTCAATAAGGTCAGCTGTCATTCTTCTAAATTGCAATGCGTACAGGCCCAAACGACTCAATCTCTCCTCATAAGAAAACTTGTCTGTAGGCAGGAGACAAGAATAGAGATGTCAGTTCCACGTGCCTTTAAGTTGGCAGAAAGCAAAGTGGTAAATCAACCATACTCGACTGAAAATGCCTGATCTTGGAAACTAAGCATACTCAGGCCTGGTTAGTACTTGGATGGGAGACCGCCTGGGAATACCAGGTGCAGTAGGTTTTCGCTGCCACCAGAGACTGCTCAAACCTCGCCCCCCCCCTCACACTGACATTCAGCACTCAACAAACATCCTTTTCAGCATTCACTCCAACACTCTTTCATCTCACCATCTTTTTTGCACATTCTCCTCCTGTTATGGTTGAGGTGAAAAAAAGCACAAAGAAACATTGGGAAACATCAAGAAGTAATTCAAAATGTTCAACAAAACTACATTCCACTGAAGCTCAGCAAGCATAATCCATAATGATCAGGAAGCCAGAAATAGCATTAGATTAAAATAAGAGACTTCTATTGTTGCAAAGAAAAGCAATAAGCCTGAGGATTGAGAGTGTTTTACAAACCAAGAAAGGGTAACCATAAAGTTGATAAAACAGGAAATAATAAAATGCAAGTAAACTATCCAGGAATATAAAAGTAAATTCTTAGAGATTTTATTAGTATAAAAAGTAGAGTATCTAAGATAAACATTGCTACTGTTAGCGGACAACAAATTGATGAAGTTATGTATATAATATGAAACAGGCAAAACTGTAGTCAGAACCCCTCCATTAAAGATTAAAAGGGACAGATCCAGACAAACAGGCAAAGACATGCTTTTAAAATGCAAACAAGGTCTAACACACAAAAGGGGGCCTGACAGGGTGGCACCAAAGGAAACTCATCTAATCAAATCAGCACCACTGACCTCATCAAGTGATATCAGGAAGCCTTCTTAGCCTCAAAAGACTTCCTGAGATCAGCCAAACACCCATTGTTCAAGAAACCCCGGGGAGATTCTAGACCATTGATAAACCCATCGGACAGAAACGATTACCATACCTAAACATTGATACTGTACTTAAAACATCAAACAGAATGATCAGAGTCAAATACTGTAAACAAAACATTAACATTTGAATCATACAACGTGTCAAAGTTGGAGTATAACTGTAGCCCAGTGCGGCGGGCCTTCAGAGTGCTTTCGGGACAGTGCTGTTTGTATGTCCTGATTGCACCTCCGTCAACGTTAATAAAGCTGTACCGCTGTTGGACCTGACTCTGAGTCCGAAGTGGTCGTGTTCGCTCACTCGCGCTAACAATTGGGGGCTCGTCCGGGATCGTGACCGTCGCTGGAACATCGTCTCTGGGCACTGGGTGAGTATCTTTACTCATTTAAATCCGCGGCATTCCCAGTGTCAGAGCGGTGTTTCACGGCTGCCGCGATCTGAACCTGTGAACAGAGTCCGTTCAATAAACTGCACAGTGGGGTAGGTTCTCGTTGGGTGGGCGAGTGGGGTCGCGAACTGTGATTGATTGTGTTGCCATTACATTCCGTGTACCCCTGACAATGAACCCGACCATAAACTAACTGACCTATAGGTACCTGACAGGACAGAGTTTGAGAACAGTAGAAGCCGGGAGGACGTCTAGGTTTGGGCCACTGTGATCGGGCTCTCGGAGTTCGGTACAAGTCCGGGCGCTGCAAGTCGGGTAGGACCTCTGCAGGCGCGAAAGGTTCGGGCCACTGGGGGCAGAATCCGTGAGGAGTCTGCTACATGTCCGGGCGCTACTAAGTCTGGAGCCTCTGTGAGTGCCTCGACCACTACAAGCAGGAGACCTCTGGTAGCGCAAACGAACAGCTATAAGCCGGGGGAACTCCTATCTGCGGTCAATTCCACGCCTGTCCGCACCCAGGTCAGGGTGATCCCGAGGAGATAGGGAAAACGGCGAGCCTCTGAGGATTGACTTCGCGATAGGAGTTGGCAAGGAAAGGGTGGCCCTGGCCCCTGTAGTCGTGGTCAGAGCTCACCTGCCTCTGTGCACGGTAATCTCCCCGCTACACGCAGGACGGGCTCTGCGTGTTGCTGCTGAAAGTTTAAACACACTGACAGTGGGAACACCAAATCTGTAACCTCAGAGATACCCACACAAGTATCTGTGAGAAGCACCAGAGCCAGGACTAGCACACCACCGGTCTTAGTAAGAATCAGCACCATGGATAGCAATGATACCACCTTCGAATGGGGACCAGAAGGGCCCCTCACCCGCTATCTAGCAGACAAAAATAAGACACTAATTAAAAGCATGATCAAAGCAGGGTGGAAACCCCAAGACCCACTTGAAAACCAATGGGAATGGTGGGCGAAAGAAAAGAGGAATAAAGATGATAAGGCTTGGATCCTGATATTAAAAGCCCACATCACTCTAGCAGGACGAGTTCAGAAATATGTTCAGGACAAGCAAGAACAGTCCGCACAGCGAAAGCGCGCCGCTGTGATGGCTGCTAACCCCGTGCTGCCAGCACTGTCCCACTTCTCACATGAATTTCCAAGTGAGGAGCGTCCCGATTGGGAATGCTTAATGGATGAAACGGGCTCACTGTGCCCGACAGGGGGAACCTCCCGTTGACCACCGACCCCCCACCCCAGGACGCTATGGCGGCTCCCTTAAAGATCGAATGCGTTCCTGGGGGACAAGGGAGAGATGGGCGAGGGCGGCAGACCCAGATTAAAATGATCTATGTGTCACTCTCACCGGGAGACACAATGAAATTATTAGAGAAACTCCCGACCCTCCAGCCCAGACACAGCAATGCAATCTTCTGGCAAAAGCTCAAGGAGATGCAAATGTGTCACAATCTACACAATCGGGACATAGCAGGGCTCGTAAGAGCCAAAATGCCAGAAAATTATTGGACCCGGCTCCAGGTAGAACACCAGAATGGGACCTGGTGTGCGAAACTGAACGAGAAACGCCGAGAGCAAGACCAAGCTCTGGTGGATTTTAAAAATGATATCACCCAAACCATGGGGCGAATCCCCGTGAGCTGGAACGCAATCGTAGGGGTAGTGCAGGGGAAGGAGGAAAGAGCCCAGGAATACGGGCAACGAAAATTCGACGCTTTTATGGCCCATGGGGGAATGCCCGATGCAGATAGGCAGAACCCCGCGTTCCTCCAGTTATATAGGGATGGACTGACCCAGACGAGGTGGCACGGTGGGAGCAGGCAGGGGCGTCCCTAGATAAGAATGGGGTATGGCGCAGAGGGCACCAGGTAGTTGTCCCTTCATTCATACAGGCTGAACTACTCCGACTCCACCACGAACCGGACCACTCCGGCCGGGATGGGACCCTGGCCCGCTTATCAGCTGATTGGTGGTGGCCAGGGATGGGGCAAGATGTAGCTAAGCACTGCCAAAGATGTATTATATGCGCTCAGCATAACCCCGGTCAGCCCCTGAAAGTTAAATTAGCACCAACCCAGACCAAAGGGACCTTGGGAAAACCTCCAAATTAATTTCATCGGCCCCCTACCCACCAGCCACGGGAAGAAGTACTGCCTGGTCCTCATAGACCAGTTCACCCGATGGGTAGAAGCCTTTCCAACTCGGGATTGCGGGGTGACCACTGTAGCCCGCATCCTGGCATACGAAATAATACCAAGGTGGGGAGTCCCGCTGCAACTGGACTCCGACCAGGGGACACACTTTATAGGCAAGGTGATGAAGCACGCTTGCAAAGCCCTAGGAATCTGACAGCGATTCCACATCCCATACCACCCTCAAAGTGCTGGAATGGTAGAGCGGATGAACCGCACTCTCAAAAATGCGATAGAAATGGCACCCCTTCGGGACAAAATCAAGAGATATGTACAGCAACTAGACTTACAGCTCCGAGATCTGCACCATGCAGCCAGAGACCAACAAGCCATTAGAGACCAGGCTGGAGATCAAAATGTCAGTCACACCACCACCCTCCCCCAAGTAGGGGATAAAGTTTTAATTCGGGTTGCCCCAGACCGACCCGGGTTTGCACCAAAATGGATAGGACCCCACAAGATTATCCTTACCAGCGACACATGTGCCTGTGTCGATGTTAAGGGAAAGGGCCGCTGGAAACATTGGTCACAATTAAAATCCTACCACCACGGGAAAGAGACAGGACAGACTGACTGTAAAGACAGGGATGCTCCGACCACTCCACGTATTGGCCCCTAACCACCTTTGTCCAGACAGCGGAGGTCGGAATAACAACTTTTATTTTTGGCACAAAGGAGTCGTGCGCCAACCGTGGCACGGATGTATATATGTATATAGGAATATAAACATGAATAGATAAATAGATTAAGTTAGTCATTTGATATCAATCTAACGTCTGGTGGCCACCAGGTTTTATATATCCTCCCCCAACCCCCTGGTGGATGATGGACCACTTGGAGGATGATCCTCATGGCGACCCTCCTGACGGGTATTGCACCCAAAGAACAGCCCATCTACCCGCGATTCCACGGGGTAACCTTCAACACATCCGAGGCACTGTGCGTGCCAGCTGAACCAAACCCTTTGGACAGTAGAGCTTATTTTAATGCATGGCTACAGGTTTACCCGGGCATCAACGAGATCTGCTTCACTTGCACCTTAGAAGGACTCCGAATATGCATTCAATGACGGGACCTTTGGAACAGAAACGACTGCACTTTCGGGACCATCTGCGCCCTCCCCGACAACCCACTGGTTACACTACCACAGGCCATGGACATTTGCAGCTATTACGGACTTGTTGAGGCTCCCGCAGTTTCACTGTATGTATGTGAAGAAGGGGAAGGGTTAATGTTTTTTTTGTACTCAATGTATTTTGTACCTAAAAGGTTGAACTTTGTACCTGGAATGTATCACAAACATAACCCTTCCTTATGGCTAGTCTCCCCTTTGTTTATATTGCTCCTGGTAGTAGTGTAAGCCATTTGTTCATGGTTCCCTCGCTTGTTTAGATCATTCTGATAAAACGGATAGTTAAATATTAATGTTGGGTTATAAGTCTTACGTTTCCCGTAGGCTTGTGAATGATTTAAACAAAGGAAGCAGCTACCAAATGGTAGAGTGTGAGAATGGCCGTTTGAAGGAGGACTCCCACTGGGACAGCTGCAATCGCACACAGTTACTTCAAAGGAAAAGCCGCGGGAAGAGCGGGGGACCAGAGGTTGCATCTTGACTACAACTACCAGGGGAATTGTGCTTTATGACCCAAGGATACCAGTTACATTCTGGTTTATGATTAGAGACTATCAGAAGCTGTTAAAGGAACTATAATTTATGATCAAGGACTGTTAACTGGAATTTGCTTCATGACTTGTATTGGGAACCCTGATGTATAAATGTCCACGCTTCTTGTGTTCAGAGAGAACTTTGGCTTCCGCTTTCAAGGGGTCAAGTTATCCCGCATGCTTGTGAGAATGAAGCCTATTCCATTTTGACTCAGACCAGCCTCAGAGGTATTTTTACCGACTTCATTTGGTGCCGAAACCTGGGAGACCCCCCGAGATCTGTTTGCAGGACTCTGTTTGCGGACTCAGGTTGAATGGCCACAACCTGGGTACTGGAATAGAGTTCTGAACCTAATAGGGTGAGTCAAACTACAGTGGGCTGAGCATATGTGATGAGAGAGTGTGAGAGTGAAAGACGTCTGAACTGAACACATACGGACAAGGAGGCATTTGTCTGTTATGGATTCTCAAGTGAGTGTAAAGACTGGAGAAAAGTTGCCTGAGGTGTGATGTTCAGACGTGAGTGAGAAAGAAACTGTGTGAGAGAGAGAAACTGTCTGAGTGATCACCGGAGTAGAAGTAAGCTTAATAGTGTAAGCTTAATAGTGTAAGCGGTGGTACGGAGGGATTTGATCACCCCTGACAGGTAACACCGGACTCTGATAAGAGCGACCTAGGAGTGGGAGAGCGAGAAGGGAGAATAGAAGGCTCCAGGTGGTGGGTATAAAACTTATCTGTATTATGGTGGGATCACAAAGACAGTGGGGACCTCTGGAATCCCTGATAAATTCATTAAACAGATGAGAAAAGGGGGGTGGAACTTATCCTGCCCTCTGGGCCAACAGCATAAGTGGTTGGGTAAAGAAAAGAGAAACATGACAAAGAAAATAGGAGTATTGTTAATACATCAGTTAGCTGGACTAATTGAACAAGTAGTCGCCTCTACTAAGAAGTGGAGTGAGGATAAAGAAAGGATTAGGGAGTTAGAATGCAGAGTAAGGGAACTGGAGAAACAAAACCAAGTATTAGAAGAAAAGCTATGGAGAGGGGAAACCGTTCCTCTACCTCCTTATGAGTCCACACAACAGGGACTAAGCGCTCTTCCAGAGGAATGGGAAGCGCTAGAACGCAACTTAGCGCTAGTAACCCAAGGGGGAACAGATTCGCAGCCAAAAGTAAATTATGAACCATTCACCCTGGGTGAGAGGCAGCAGATAATGGCTTCCCTGGGTGAATTACAACGTAGAAGTGCAAACACTAATTTCTGGGAAGAATTAGACACAATCTGGGTAGGACACCAATTACCCCTGAGAGACGTACACCAGCTGGTAAGGGCAGCCTGTCCAGCGGGTAAGTGGAGGCAGGTAGCAGGTGGACCCGCCGCTCCTCAAGCACAGGACTATAGTGGGGGACGGTGGACACATGTAGTCACCCTAACATCAGAGATAGATGCCCAACAGACACCCTTCACCCAGTTTAAGATAGAAATTCTGAGAGTGGTAGGGAATGCTCCCACCAACTGGAACAGAATGACCACAATGAAACAGCTAAAAGGGGAAGGAGCTTCTGAATGTGGGGGATGGTTGTTCCAGGTATATCAGGAGTGCTCTGGACAAGGAAACCCAGGTCGAGGAGATCAAGCGTTCATCCAGGTTTTTAAGGATGAATTCTTTAGTGGTCACCAAAAAATCCTTAAAATGGGAATTCTCAGTACCCCGAACTATGATGAGTTGGTAGAATGGGCTAATGGCATACCTGGAGGTGGATAGGAGAGATCTTAGTTTTTGTATTTCAGTGTGTTTGTGTGATCTGGTTTCTAGTCGAATGTAGGTGGTTGTTGTTGTATTATATTGAGAGCAGGAATTGTTGAAGCCTTTGTTTGTTCTTGTGGAGTGTTTATTGTGGGTAATAAATGACCTTAGTTTAGCCTCAGGAGAGCTGGGGAGGTGTTAAGACTGTTAAAGATTAAAGTGATAAGATTTCTTGAATTTACTTCTGTTTTGAGTTTTAATTACAGTTTGGAAGAAAGAAGAATAAAAGTGACTGTCTGAATCCAAGTTCTGTATTCTTTTAAATGTTTTACTTACATCTCAGTTTAAGATGTTAAGTTTGACTGAGTGTTGGAAGCTTCCATGTGTGTCTATGTGTGTTTAGCAAAGTTGTTCGCTTTGTTGTGATTTTACAAGTGGGTTTGATACAGAGTTTAAATAAAATTAGAAGGTAAATTGAAATTTCAAAATCAAAGTACATAAATTGAAGTTGGAAATAGCCAACTTGAATTTTGATTAAACCTGTGTTTGAATTTTGTTAAGAAAGGATTTAAACCTTGGAGGGAACCATGTGCTCTCTCCTTTGTCTTAAAGTGAAGATTATGAGAGAGTTAGTTGAGAAATTAGGAGAAGAAATTAAGTAATTTTATGGAAAAGTAGATAAGCAAGAACAAAAGAATGTGGTAAATGTACTGTCTGAGTCAGTATAAAATATTTTAAGTTAGTGAAATGAATTGTAATTCTGCTTATTTCAAGTTCCAGGAGGAGATTAATCAATTAAATCTTAGTTGCCAATGCAAATTGCCCTTACAAATGTCTGATAGTTTAATATTCTGTAACTGGTTAAAATTATGTACTGCTGTTGGAATTTTATGTGCTATCTATTGTTCAAAGTTTGCCAAATATTGAGCACTGTCAAGCTTAAAATCTAGCCAGTTAAAATCAAACCAAAATGTTTCTGATTAATTAACTAGTATGTATTGTACCTACGCTGGTTTTGATTTGGTGCCTGTTGTTTTCCTCGAGTGCGGGGGGGGGTTTGATCTGGAGCTCAGTTTAAAATTGGAAACGGCTTGAATTAAAAAGTGTTTGGATATTACGGTTTTGCTGTGTAAAGTGGTATGATACAACTGCCGCTTGATTATTTTTATTATACAGTATAGCACTGCTATATAGACCCAAAAATAAAATAAAATCCTGAAAAGCCTTCACCAATTTTGTATAATATAGTTATATATTATATGTTGTGTATGGATAAAACATAATTCTGTAGGAGCTTCCTGTTTTCCTCACCATACAAATGATTAGAGATAATGTCGGGGTACATTATATAAAGATTGGAGCTGTATGGCATGTGATTTAATGGGGAATGCGATGTTTTTTGATGAGATTATATACAAATGAATGGATGTCTGGCTGCAGCCGAAAAGCCAGTGTAAAGTGTTATTTAATTCACACTAAGCTTTCTATGGAAGGGGGGTGTGTAGTTAAATGTATAATGTACTAGCTAAAGCCATACTGATATCGGGAAATTGTGGACAGAGATATTGCTCACTATGCTGATGAGGCTAAGAGTTACCACAAACCGGACAACCGGATTAACCCTTTATGAATTAATGACAGAATGGGCGATTATGTAGGTTCAATTGGTAAAAGACAATCCGGAACAAAGAGGCACAGGGAGAGAGAGAGCTTGAAATGCTCCCTGATGGGCGGGAAGTTGCGTCCTAGTAAAAGCACTACTTGACAAACCTGGGTTCGCCCCTAAATGGAAGGGCCCCTATGAAGTTAAAATTGTGTAGTGTGGTTAATTCACAGATATGCGAGACGGTTGACCTCCAAGCAAGCTGAACGGGTTCGTGGGCAGTGGCGCGCGGGCGGTATAGCCTTTGGACCATTGTATAACGGTCATTGTAATGTGGTATAACTGGAATTTTCGGTGTTTGGCTGAGGGACCGGGATGGACCTGTACCCGGCATCAGCGGAGGGCTCGGAAGGATCTGTACATCAACACGAGATTTGGTCGATCCAAGCGATCATTGTACCAATCCTCTAAAATCCGACCCTATCACATGAACACTTTCATGTATATGTCTCACTTGTATGTATTGCAGTCAAAATTTTGAGCAAGTGCTGGGTCTGCTTACATATTCCCATGCACAAAGGGGGGAAAGTCCTTTATTCCCTTTCCCTTTGTCAACTCCAGGAATGGTAGAGGGGATTTCGAATCAGAATGGAACCCAAGATGGGACAAGGAAAGTGACATTTAAAACCCCATCAGGCATGTTGTGAAAAAGCAACAAGGGGGGATCTATCTGCTTGGTAAGAAACGGAACCATACTTGTTGGCTACTGTACCCAGCAGGTTAATGTCACCCGTGGTGCCTGGGCTTTGGTGCAATAGATTACAATCCATTGCCCCACTGCTGATGTCCTGGTCAGCCTCTCCTCTACTTATATGAGCAGCATGACTGCATATAATGGGTACCTATTTTGTATGTGGAAACAATGCCGACCCATGGCTTCCTTGGGATTGGGTAGGATCGTATTATTTAGTATATGTGGTACCCTATATTCACCATTAGTGAGACAGAATGGTTCTTTATGATAGCTTTCCCACTTTATGGGACAACAAAAGCAACACAGGAACTTATGCATATGGCCTCGACCTTGGAAAGAATTGCGAATGAAACTAGAGACAGGTTCGAGGAGATGAGCACAGCCTTCTCTGAAGTATCAGCTGAGGTTGTAGCTATCCGGACTGTTGCTTTATAGAACCGATTGACACTTGATTATGTGTTGGCTTTCCAGGGAGAAACATGCGCTATAATTGAATCCGAATGCTGCACGTATATCCCAGATGTTTCGGAAAATATAACTCGTTTGGCAGATCATATCAAACGAGTGACGATGACAATACAAGGTGAAGGGAACCAATTTCATAATTATAACCCTCCGGGATGGCTAGGGCAATGGTTCGGGTCGTGGGGATCATACCTGATGCACGGGTTAATTGTATTAATTGTCATTGTTATCGCATGTTGTATTTGTATGGCATTATTGAACGAACAGCCCGAATTATGCCGAGGGCAAGTGCACAGGCAGAAGGGGCAGACTTCCTGATGAAGGGGGTAGGCCCATATGCTGGTAACCTTTGGCTCTAAATTGGTCATGGTGCCATGTTTGCACTTGGCCTCTGACCAAAAGGGGGGATTGAAGAAGGGAAAGGGTTAATGTTTTTTTTGTACTCAATGTATTTTGTACCTAAAAGGTTGAACTTTGTACCTGGAATGTATCACAAACATAACCCTTCCTTATGGCGAGTCTCCCCTTTTTTTATATTGCTCCTGGTAGTAGTGTAAGCCATTTGGTCATGGTTCCCTTGCTTGTTTATATCATTCTGATAAAACGGACAGTTAAATGTTGGGTTGTAAGTCTTGCTTTTCCGTAGGCTTGTGTATGATTTAAACAAAGGAAGCAACTACCAAATGGTAGAGTGCGAGAATGGCCATTTGAAGGAGGACTCCCACTGGGACAGCTGCAATCGCACACAGTTACTTCAAAGGAAAGGCTGCGGGAAGAGCAGGGGGACCAGAGGTTGCATCTTGACTACAACTACCAGCGGAATTGTGCTTTATGACCCAAGGATACCAGTTACACTCTGGTTTATGATTAGAGACTATCAGAAGCTGTTAAAGGAACTATAATTTATGATCAAGGACTGTTAACTGGACTTTGCTTCATGACTTGTATTGGGAACCCTGATGTATAAATGTCCACGCTTCTTGTGTTCAGAGAGAACTTTGGCTTCCGCTTTCAAGGGGTCAAGTTCTCCCGCAAGCTTGTGAGAATGAAGCCTATTCTATTTTGACTCAGACCAGCCTCAGAGGTATTTTTACCGACTTCATATGTTTCGCGCCGCTTCCAACGCGGGCCCCCACGACTACAACACCCGAAATCTTACCCTGTCCCTTGCAAAGCAAGGGACCGGAGGGAGGACTGGTGTTGTGGAACGAGGGGGAGATTGTATATGATAATATGAAACATGAGGTCATACCTGTCCTGATTGATATTTCAGGAATTCAGGTGCCAGAGTATTGCTCGGAGCAGACACAAAACCTGTACCGAATGTTGGGAAGGGAGACCATAAAACGGCCATTGACTCAATGGGGGCTACACATTACAGGGGAAACACAAACACATACAGGAATAAAAGGGACATTGTCAATGACATATTCACGGGGTTAAACACAGGATCCACAGTGGTCAACTCTATTGACATACAGGGCCTCAATGATAAGATTGAACAATTAAAGGGGGTGATGAAAGATCCCCTGATGAAAGAAGCAGCGGTCACTAGACCAACAGGCCGAGCAGGCTCTTTTAGGGGAGGAGGGTGCCCATATCCAACTAGATGGGATCACAATATTGGAAGCGCACGCCCGTACCATTAACCGCCTCATAGATAGAGAGAGAACACGGCCCGGTACAACAGGGACAGCTGGGCCATGCGTATGGTCTGTGGATGATAGCCCAATTACGACATAATTTGGACCAGGTACACAGGGGGGAGGTGCCCGACTGGATCGACAGCGCCCAGCTAGCGCAACTCGCAGATCAGAAGGGGGTGCTGGATAACTGGACCCTGAAAGGAATGACGCGGGTGTATCCAGTAATCCCCGACTGCGAGGTTAGCGAGGGCACAGGAGTAGGAATGGTCCTATTGATTCCGATAGTTACACCAGACTCGGGACCATTCCCTATCTTCCAGATCGAGAACATTGGCGTTGTCAGGGGCAATACCTCCCTCCGCTACCACCTAACCGAAGTCACGGCCATCTCAAGGCATGGCGTGATGTCAAGGGCCTCCCTCTCGGGATGCAAACAAAGGGGAGAGATAACCATTTGCCCTCACCCACTGGGACAAGGAGAGGCAGCTGAATGTGGGTTTAATCAAACACAGGGCTGTACTCTAGAAATCATACCGACAGATCCACACTTTGCCCAGGCAGGATATGGAGGACGAGGCAGGTACTGCGTAGCCACAACAAAGACATCCTTTGTATATAACGGGCTGACATGTCCAATCCCCAGCCCAAACCTTTGCTTCACCCCCCGCAGACCAGTCACCATTGGCCAGGCCCACATCACCAACATTCGAAGTAGGCAGACTCTGACACTTAATGCCACGGACCCACTGAGAGATTACCTCAAATACTACCGAGAGCCAGAACAGGCTCCCATCCCACACCAAGCCGAAGTGCTGAGGGAGCTCCGCCTCAAAGAGGGACGCTCCGTTCGGCTGTACCACCAATTGCAGTCACACATCAAAACCCGAGAGCACGACACAGAGTCAGCCCTACAGAGCCAAACACGGGCACAGAGGGTATGGGACTGGGGCCTAAACGTGGACATTCGCCCCTGGATCTGGATAATCTCACATGTACTAGTCACTATCCAACTTATACTCGCAATATCTTGGGGAATAGTGACGTGCTATACATACCGCCAACACAAGAAAACCAAAGCACGAAGAAAACTAATCAGAACGATTGGCGAGGTGGGGCGACTGACAAATCGGGAGGATTTCTCCCGCGTACACCTAATCTGACAAACCTCGGGGCTCCCCTCAACTGCATGACTGCAGCGTGCAAATGCAGGGAGCACCAGACACAAAATATGTTAAAGGGGAAAATCGGTCTGAGGGAGGCGAGACAAGTCTGCTCCCGACCAACAGGGGGGAACTGTTAGCGGACAACAAATTGATGAAGTTACGTATATAATATGAAACAGGCAAAACTGTAGTCAGAACCCCTCCATTAAAGATTAAAAGGGACAGATCCAGACAAACAGGCAAAGGCATGCTTTTAAAATGCAAACAAGGTCTAACACACAAAAGGGGGCCTGACAGGGTGGCACCAAAGGAAACTCATCTAATCAAATCAGCACCACTGACCTCATCAAGTGATATCAGGAAGCCTTCTTAGCCTCAAAAGACTTCCTGAGATCAGCCAAACACCCATTGTTCAAGAAACCCCGGGGAGATTCTAGTCCATTGATAGACCCATTGGACAGAAACGATTACCATACCTAAACATTGATACTGTACTTAAAACATCAAACAGAATGATCAGAGTCAAATACTGTAAACAAAACATTAACATTTGAATCATACAACGTGTCAAAGTTCGAGTATAACTGTAGCCCAGTGTGGCAGACTTTCAGAGTGCTTTCGGGACAGTGCTGTTTGTATGTCCTGATTGCACCTCCGTCAACGTTAATAAAGCTGTACCGCTGTTGAACCTGACTCTGAGTCCGAAGTGGTCGTGTTCGCCCACTCACGCTAACACTACCTCAAGAGGCAGAGAGACAAATGAAATTATTTCTAAGAACAAGGAAATGGGAGAGACCAAATCTGTTGAGTCTATCTTCACACTGGAAGGCACAAATTACATACCAGAAATGGAGGGTAACGAAGAGACTAATAAGATTGAGGAACTTAAGGTAATTAATATCCGCAGAAAATTCATTGGACAAACTTGAGACAAATAGCCAACAAATCCCCAGGACATGATCACCTACACCGTAGAGTTCTGAAAGGGAGAGCTACAGATATAATGGATGCATTAGTTATGATTTTCCCAAATTCCCAGATTCTAGAATGGTCCCAGCAATCGGAGGTTAACATATATAACACCACTATGCAAGAGGAAAGAACGAGATAGCAGGGAACTAGAGGCCAGTTAGCCTGACATTAGTCACTGGGTAAATGCAGGAATTATTAAGAAAAAGAAAATCATTTTTGACAAACTTGTTTAATGGTTTTTGAGGATATAGCGAGATAGATAAAGGGAAAACCAATAGATAATGTGTGTTCGGATTTCCAAAAGGCATTTCATAGAAATCATAGAAATCATAGAAACCCTACAGTGCAGAAGGAGGCCATTCGGCCCATCGAGTCTGCACCGACCACAATCCCACCCAGGCCCTATCCCCACATATTTACCCGCTAATCCCTCTAACCTACACATCTCAGGACTCTAAGGGGCAATTTTTAACCTGGCCAATCAACCTAACCCGCACATCTTTGGACTGCTTTGATAAGTTGTCACATATAAGGCTAATATGCAAAATATTGGTAAGTGAAGTTTGGGATAATATTTTAGCATGGATAGAGGATTGGTTAATGAACAGGAAGCTAACTGGATAAATGGGACATTTTCAAGTTGTTAGTCTGTAACTAGCCTCAGCTATTTGCAACCTCTGCTAATGAATTAGACAGAGACCAGGAGTAATTTTGCTGACAATACAAAGCTAAGTGTGAGGCAGACACAAACAGGATACAAAGAGGTATAGACAGATTAAGTGAATGAGCTTCTAGGTGACAGTTGGAGTCATGTCAGAAAAGATTAACATAATCATTATGGTAGTAATAATAGAAAAAGGAGAGTTTTTTAAGTGCACAACTTCTGAATGATGATTTTCAGAAAGACTTGTACAAAGAACACAAAGTTTTCATGCAGGTACAGCAAGCAATTAGGAAGGCAAATGGCATGTTTGAGATTGTAAGGAGATATGGTTGTAAGACTAAGGAGGTTTTGCTACAATTGTACAGGACTTTGGCAAGACCACATCTGCAGTACAGTGCACAGTTCTGGTCTCTGTATTTAAGCAAGGCTATACTCGCATTGGAGGCAGGGAATGAAGGCTCGCTAGAT
The DNA here is from genome assembly GCF_964213995.1 of Mustelus asterias. Classification (NCBI taxonomy): domain Eukaryota; kingdom Metazoa; phylum Chordata; class Chondrichthyes; order Carcharhiniformes; family Triakidae; genus Mustelus; species Mustelus asterias. Next base: position 50,769,200 of record NC_135812.1, on the reverse strand, counting down.
TGGTTTCTGGGATGAGAGGGTCGTTCCTGATGAGAGGCTGAGTAAATTGGAAATATGCTCTCTGGAGTTTAGAAGAATGAGAGATGATCTCATTGAAATGTACCAGATTCTGAAGGAACTTGACAGGGTAGACACAGAGGCTGTTTTCCCTACCTAGGGAATCTTAGAACAAGGGGGCAGAGCGTCAAGATTGGGGTCATTTCAGATCATTTCAGACTGAGATGAGAACTTTCTTCACTCAAAAGGTTGTGAATCCTTGCAATTCTCTATCCCTAGAGGGTTGTGGATGCTTCATCGTTGAATATATTTAAGGCTAAGATAGATTTTTGCTCTCCGGGAACAGAAGGCCATGCAGAGCGAGGAGAAAATGTAGTTAAGGAGAAGATCAGCCATGATTGTACTAAATGACAGGCTCTAGGATTCAAATGGCCTACTCATGCTTCTATGGCTTGAACCCAAAAGAGTATTTGAATTGCAGTTTAAAAGTGCACCTGAGAATTTAAATAATTTAAGGCTGGCATTTTTGACCAGTTTCTAAAATTCAATAGAATATTGACTAAACGTTAATTTTTAAAGCTAGTAATTGGTAAAAGAAAGCTTCACAATCCAACAATGATTGTTAATGTATTAAATGGTCATAATTTCTGTAGCTAAAAACTGGTGAAATAATTATTGAATGGAAGAAAAGAGTGATTATAATGTTGTAAATATGTTCATTGTTCAACCAATCCAATAACAACAAGAAGTACTCTATCTTGACTGATCTTTGGAACTACAAGTCAGGCCTGGTTAGTACTGGCTTCGGATCCTTGTGATGTGACATAGCCATCATTCTACTACCACTAACAAGCCAAGGGACCAACCCTAGTTCAATAAGGAGATTTGTTTTGGCAGATAAGGCAAAGAAGACTCCAAAGAGCTTCTACAAATACATAAAGGGCAAAAGAGGGAGAGAGTAGGACCTCTTAAGGATCAACAAGGTCATCTATGTGCGGATCCACAAGAGATGGGCGAGATCCTAAATGAATATTTCTCATCAGTATTTACTATTGAGAAAAGCATGGATGTTAGGGAACTTGGGGAAATAAATCGTGATGTCTTGAGGAGTGTACATATTACAGAGAAGGAGGTGCTGGAAGTCTTAAAGCGCATCAAGGTAGATAAATTCCCGGGACCTGATGAAGTATATCTCAGGACGTTGTGGGAGGCTAGGGAGGAAATTGCGGGTCCCCTAGCCGAGATATTTGAATTATCGATAGTCGTGGGTGAGGTGCCTGAAGATTGGAGAGTGGCAAATGTTGTGCCTTTGTTTAAAAAGGGCTGCAGGGAAAAGCCTGGGAACTACAGGCCAGTGAGCCTCATATCTGTGGTGGGTAAATTGTTGGAAGGTATTTTGAGAGACAGGATCTACAGGAATTTAGAGATGCAAGGACTGATTAGGGACAGTCAGCATGGCTTTGTGAGTGGAAAATCATGTCTCACAAATTTAATTGAGTTTTGAAGGGGTAACCAAGAAGGTAGATGAGGACAGTGCAGTTGATGTTGTCTACATGGACTTTAGCAAGGCCTTTGACAAGGTACCGCATGGTAGGTTGTTGCATAAAGTTAAATCTCACGGGATCCAGGGTGAGGTATCTAAATGGATACAAAATTGGCTTCTTGACAGAAGCCAGAGGGTGGTTGTAGAGAGTTGTTTTTCAAACTGGAGGCCTGTGACCAGCGGTGTGCCTCAGGGATCAGTGCTGGGCCCACTGTTATTTGTCATTTATATTAATGATTTGGATGAGAATATAGGGGGCATGGTTAGTAAGTTTGCAGATGACACCAAGATTGGTGGCATAGTGGACAGTGAAGAAAGTTATCTCCGATTGCAACGGGATCTTGATCAATTGGGCCAGTGGGCAGGCGAATGGCAGATGGAGTTTAATTTAGACAAATGCGAGGTGATGCATTTTGGTAGATTGAACCAGGGCAGGACTTACTCAATTAATGGTAGGGCGTTGGGGAGAATTACAGAACAAAGAGATCTAGGGGTAACATGTTCATAGCTCCTTGAAAGTGGAGTCACCGGTGTACAGAGTGGTGAAGAAGGCATTCGGCATGCTTGGTTTCATCGGTCAGAACATTGAATACAGGAGTTGGGACATCTTGTTGAAGTTGTACAAGACCATGGTAAGGCCACACTTGGAATACTGTGTGCAATTCTGGTCACCCTATTATAGAAAGGATATCATTAAACTGGAAAGAGTGCAGAAAAGATTTACTAGGATGCGACCGGGACTTGATGGATTGAGTTATAAGGGGAGGATGAATAGACTGGGACTTTTCTCTCTGGAGCGTAGGAGGCTGAGGGGTGACCTTATGGAGGTCTATAAAATAATGAGGGGCATAGACAAGGTAGATAGTTGATATCTTTTCCCAAAGGTAGGGGAGTCTAAAACTAGAGGGCATAGGTTTAAGGTGAGAGGGGAGAGATACAAAAGTGTCCAGAGGGGCAATTTTTTCACACAGAGGGTGGTGAGTGTCTGGAACAAGCTGCCAGAGGTAGTAGTAGAGGCGGGTACAATTTTATCTTTTAAAAAGCATTTAGATAGTTACACGGGTACGATGGGTATAGAGGGATATGGGCCAAATCCAGGCAATTGGGATTAGCTTAGGGGTTTAAAAAAAAAGGGCGGCATGGACAAGTTGGGCGGAAGGGTCTGATTCCATGCTGTAAACCTCTATGACTCTATGAGTGTAGGATTGCATGCCAGCAGCATCAGGCATACTTAAAAATGTGGTGCCAACCTGGTGAAGCTACAATATAGAACTATATGTAGGCTAAATGGCAGAAGCAGCATTCTAGATAGGGTTAAGCAATTCCACAACCAGCGGATCAGAGCAGAGCTCTGCAGTCTTGCCCCATCTGGCAGTCAGTGAAACAGATAAGTAGAGGAGGCGCCTATTTCCATCCTTAATGATATCCTAAATATATATTTCTACAAATATACAAAACAAAAAAGAGTGGTAAAAATAAACATTGGTCCTTTAGAGGATGAGAAAGGGGATGTAATAACTGGAAATGAGAAAATGGCTGAGGCATTGAACAGGTATTTTGTGTCGGTCTTCACAGTGGAAGACAGAAATAACATGCCAAAAATTGATGACAGGAAGGCTATGGCAGGTGAGGACCTGGAAACTATCATTATCACGAAAGAGGTAGTGTTGGGCAAGTTAATGGGACTAAAGGTAGACAAGTCTCCTGGCCCTGATGGAATGCATCCCAGGATACTAACAGAGATGGCTGGAGAAATAGCAAATGCACTAGTGGTAATTTACCAAAATTCGCTGGACTCTGGGGTGGTTTCCACAGATTGGAAAACAGCAAATGTGACGCCACTGTTTAAAAAAGGAGGTAGACAAAAGGCGGGTAACTATAGGTTGGTTAGCTTAACTTCTGTAGTAGGGAAAACGCTTGAATCTATCATCAAGGAAGAAATAGTGAGACATCTGGATATAAATTGTCCCATTGGTAAGACGCAGCATGGGTTCATGAAGGGCAGGTCATGTTTGACTAATTTGGTGGTATTCTTTGAGAACATTACATGTGCAGTGGACAATGGGGAACCTGTGGATGTGGTGTATCTGGATTTCCAGAAAGCATTTGACAAGATGTCGCACCAAAGACTGCTACATAAGGTAAAGGTGCACGGTGTTACGGGTAATGTATTAGCATGGATAGAGGATTGGTTAACTAACAGAAAGCAAAGAGTGGGGGTAAATGGGTGTTTCTCTGGTTGGCAATCAGTGACTAGTGGTGTGCCTCAGGGATCAGTGTTGGGACCGCAATTGTTTAAGATTTACATAGATGATTTGGAGTTGGGGACCAAGTGGAGTTTAAAAACAGCGAGGTTATGTTGCAGCTGTATAAGGTGTTGGTGAGGCCACACCTGGAATACTGGGTACAGTTTTGGTTTCCTTACTTGAGAAAGGATATACTGGCACTGGAGGGGGTGCAGAGGAGATTCACTAGGTTAATTCCGGAGTTGAGAGGGTTGGCTTATGAGGAGAGACTGAGTAGACTGGGGCTATATTCATTGGAATTCAGAAGAATGAGGGGAGATCTTACAGAAACATATAAGATTATGAAGGGAGTAGATAAGATAGAAGCAGGGAAGTTGTTTCCATTGGCAGGTGAAACTAGAACTAGGGGGCATGGCCTCAAAATAAGGGAAAGCAGATTTAGGACTGAGTTGAGGAGGAACGTCTTCACACAAAGGGTTGTGAATCTGTGGAATTCGCTGCCCAGTGAAGCAGTTGAGGCTACCTCATTGAATGTTTTTAAGGCAAGGATAGATAAATTTTTGAACAGTAAGGGAATTAAGGGTTATAGTGAGCGGGTGGATAAGTGGAGCTGAGTCCACAAAAAGCTCAGCCATGATCTTATTGAATGGCGGAGCAGGCTCGAGGGGCCAGATGGCCTAGTCCTGCTCCTAGTTCTTATGTTCTTAAAACATCAGTGCAGAAAACAAAGTGAAAATATTTACATATTTAACCAGAAAGTGCCTAGTGAATTATCCATCTTAGCCACCTCTCAAGATCGCTACCTGCACGTTCCAGTTTTCAGCCAATTTGATTCACTCCTGGCAATAAAGAAATGGCTGGATACAGCAAAGTCTCTGTAATAGCGTGGCACCCCTCAGGCGATGTCAAGACACTTCAGGCTTCGTTAGGAACAGAAGGTATTTATTGATAGAGAAATCAGGTACAGGGGATAGCAGCCCCAGTTCTTACACGCTTACTACATGGACTCTACCCTCTGATGTGATCGGTGATTCTCTTCTGTAGTGCTGTCTTAAAAAGACAGACCCCACAATCTACTACATCCCTTCCCCTTCAATTATTCTTATAAAAATGTCAAAATCAATTTACTCAAACCCACATTTTAAATTCACATTGTACACAAAAATTAGACATTTGTAAATCAATGTAGCAATTGTTCAATGAGCTCTTGAGACTCCCATTTAACATAACCCTTCTACTAGTACATTTCAATTGTGCACACTTCCAAATACGGTCTTGCTTGGGATTGTCCACATAGGCTTGCTGCTTTCTGCATTCTGACCTTGTAGATGGTGGACAGGATTTGGAGAGTCAGGAGGTGAGTTCCTCGCCACAGTATTCTGAACTAGACTGTACACTGACTAAGGACTATATACTTTACTCTGCAGATGGTGTCATTCACCAATCCTCTGTTAATCCTATTCTCTGTCAAGCACCTTACTCTACAATGCAGGCAGGTACCAATATCACAATACAACACTGCCTCTTGACATTCCATGTCCAAATGCAACAAGATCTGGACAATATCCAGGCTTGGGCTGACAAGTGTGATGCGCTACTCAAACACGAGGCCTGAAGCTCGGTAAATGAAAGGCTTTTATTTACTGTAATGAAGCAGCCAGTAATTATATACACTATCCCAGACTGAAGGGGTCCCGGCCAGAGCAGGGACTCTTATACCTCTCCCAGGAGGCGGAGCCCGACTGGGATGTGCCACAACACTACAGTACAAAGGTGTAACAACCCCACCCTAACCCCAACAGCAACAATAGCACAACCCAACAGTAACATATGTACATCCTTGTCGTACTGGCCAGACCCTGGCTCAGCACTATCCAGTGGGAACCAACGATGGTTCACCACATTCACCCCTCCTTTGAGAACAAAGGCCGGCGGGGTACAAAAAACAGAATAAAGTGTCAGCAGTCTATAAGTTCAGAAGGTCAGGGGGACCGCACCGTCGTTGTGACCTCCTCAATACCGACGGTGACACCGGAGTAGGCACTCGCGGTGGCGTTCTCCCCAAGGCGATGTCCAACTGTTCCTCCACAGACTCACGGGCCGGTTGACCCTGAGGTGATGGTAATCCATGGGATCCTGACACGCCCTGCAGTGGCGACCATCTTCTGGGCTCAGGCAAGCTGTACATGGGAGTAAAATGGTTAAGCAATGGTCCCGATGCTGCCCGCGCCGTGTCCGGGGAACAAAAAAGAGATAAAGGGTTTGTTACAGGGGGTATGGGAGCGACAGGGGTTGCTACGTCCCCTGCTGGCGCCAGGTCTCGGATCGAGACCGTATCCTCTCGCCCGTCAGGGTATGCCACATAGGCATACTGAGGGTTGGCGTGGAGGAGATGGACCTGTTCGACCGACGGGTCGGACTTGCGGGCCCTTACATGTCGCCGCAGGAGGACGGATCCTGAGTACGTCAACCAAGACGGTAATGAGGTCCCCGAGGAAGACTTCCGAGGGAATGAGAACATCCTCTCGTGGGGAGTAGCATTGGTTGCCGTACACAGGAGTGAGCGAATAGAATGGAGCGCATCAGGGAGCACCTCTTGCCAACGGGAGACTGGAAGACCTTCTGACTTCAACGCCAGTAAGACAGCCTTCCAGACTGTAGCATTCTCACGTTCCACCTGTCCATTACCCCTAGGGTTGTAGCTCGTGGTCCTACTAGAGGCAATCCCGTATGAGAGCAGGAATTGCCTCAAGTCATCGCTCATGAACGACGAGCCCCTGTTGCTATGGATGTAGCCGGGGTACCCGAACAGGGTAAAGAGATCACGGAATGCCTTGATAACCTATGATTTCTATGATTAGGGCGGCACGGTAGCACAGTGGTTAGCACTGCTGCTTCACAGCTCCAGGGTCCCGGGTTCGATTCCTGGCTCGGGTCACTGTCTGTGTGGAGTTTGCACATTCTCCTCGTGTCTGCGTGGGTTTCCTCCGGGTGCTCCGGTTTCCTCCCACAGTCCAAAGATGTGCGGGTTAGGTTGATTGGCCAGGTTAAAAATTGCCCCTTAGAGTCCTCAGATGCGTAGGTTAGCGGGATTAGCGGGTAAATATGTGGGGGTAGGGCCTGGGTGGGATTGTGGTCGGTGCAGACTCGATGGGCCGAATGGCCTCCTTCTGCACTGTAGGGTTTCTATGATTTCTATGAACCGTGGCAGCGGATGTATCAGAGCAGGGAACAACAAAAGGGAACCGAGAGTACTCGTCAATGATATTGAGGAAGTACACATTCCGATCTGTTGAAGGAAGGGGGCCCTTAAAATCGACACTCAGTCTCTCGAAGGGACGAGTGGCCTTGACTAAATGTGCCCGGTCAGGTCGGTAAAAGTGCGGTTTGCATTCCGCACACCCCGACAGCTCCTTGTTACTGACCTGATGTCCTCCACTGAGTAAGGCAGGTTGCGGGCTTTTATAAAGTGGTAGAGCCGAGTGACCCCAGGATGGCATAGGTCATTATGGAGGGCCTGCAAATGGTCCTCCTGTATACTAGCGCATGTTCCACGTGAGAGGGCATCCGAGGGCTCATTGAGTTTCCCTGGATGGTACATGATGTCGTAGTTATAGGTGGAGAGTTCAATTCTCCACCGCAAGATCTTGTCATTCTTGATCTTGCCCCTCTGCGTGTTGTTAAACATGAACGCCACGGACCGCTGGTCCGTGATCAGGGTGAACCGTTTTCCCGCCAAGTAATGGCGCCAGTGCCTGACGGCCTCCACAATGGCCTGGGCCTCCTTTTCCACCGCGAATGCCGACTTTCGGGGCCTTGGAGGGTGCGGGAAAAAAAGGCGACGGGCCTGCCCGCCTGGTTAAGTGTGGCGGCCAGGGCGAAATCAGATGCATCGCTCTCCACCTGATAGGGGATGGACTCGTCTACAGCGTGCATCGTAGCTTTCGCGATGTCGGCTTTCAATATATCGAAGGCCAATCGGGCCTCTGGCGTTAGGGGAAAAGTCGTGGACTTAATGAGCGGACGGGCTTTGTCCGCGTAATTGGGAACCCACTGTGCATAATAAGAGAAGAGGCCTAAGCATCTTCTCAGTGCTTTTGCACTAGTGGGCAAGGGAAGTTCAGAAAGGGGGCGCATACGGTCTGGATCAGGGCCAATAACCCCGTTTTCCACCACGTATCCTAGGATGGCTAAACGTCGCGTACGAAACACACACTTCTCCCTGTTGTAGGTCAAGTTCAGGCGAGATGCAGTGCGTAGGAAGTTCAGGAGATTCGTGTCGTGGTCCTGCTGGTCATGGCCGCAGATGGTGACATTATCCAGGTACGGGAAGGTAGCCCGCAGCCCGTTCTGGTCCACCATTCGGTCCATAGCACGCTGGAAGACCGAGACCCCATTGGTGACGCCAAAGGGAACCCTGAGAAAGTGATACAAGTGTCCATCCACCTCAAAAGCCGTGTATTGTCGGTCCTCTGGGCGAATGGGGAGTTGGTTGTAGGCAGACTTGAGGTCTATGGTGGAGAACACCCGGTACTGCGCAATTTGATTGACCATATATCAGATATGCGCGGGAGAGGATACGCATCCAGCTGCGTATATCGGTTAATGGTCTGACTGTAGTCAATGACCATCCGGGGTTTGTTCCCGCTCTTGACCACCACGACCTGCGCTCTCCACGGACTAGCGCTGGGTTGTATGATCCTTTCTTTGAGGAGCCGCTGAACCTCAGATCTAATGAAGATCCGATCCTCAGCGCTGTAACGCCTACTTTTAGTCGCAATGGGCTTGCAGCCTGGCACAAGATTCTGGAACAAGGAGGGTGTGGTGATCTTCAGCATCGAGAGGCTGCAGGCGGGGCATTGGGCAATTTGGAGGCTGCTGCTGTTTTCCCACTGCCAGTGAAGGGAGTGGCCCACCGTACTGTAGGATTACACTCCTCAAGTGGACCATGAAGTTTAGTCCGAGAAGTATTGGCGCGCAAAGATACGGCAACACGAGGAGCTTGAAACGCTCGTAAACTGTGCCTTGCACCTTCAAAGTTACCACGCAACTCCCTAGCACGGCAACAGACCGGGACCTTGATGCCATAGAGATTGTCTGTTTGGCAGGTTGAATCTGGAGTCCACACCGCTTCACAGTGTCTGGGTGGATAAAGCTCTCAGTGCTCCCGCTGTCAAACAGACAATAAATCACGTGGTCATTTACCTGGATATTCATCATAGATTTGTCAAGTCTATGAGGCTTGGCCTGGTCCAGGATGATCGACGCCACCGTTGGTTCATGAGCGCCACTGCAGGCAGCTGAAATCGATGAGGAGGACCCCTGCTGGTCGTTCGTGGTCAGTGTCGACCAACATGGCCGCTCCCATGAGTCGCACGTGGGTGAACCCCGCGATGACTTCGACGACGAAGACCCGAGCTCTGAAGAATCGCAGGCCGCACTGCCGTTCCTGGGTTTAGACCGGCACACTTTCGAATAGTGCCCTTTTTTACCACATGCGGTGCACAACACAGCTTTAGCGGGACACCGTTGCCGAGTATGCTTCGCTCCCCCACAGAAATAGCACCGCAGGCCGCCCGGGGCTGCTGCCGTCGTCTGGCCCGAGTGTAAGCACGCCATTACGCAGCATTTCGAACCCGAGGGACGAGGAGGGATTGGCGACTGCTCCTGCCACGTTGTCTCCACGTGGTCCTCCGGATATAATACTAAGCTTTTGGAGGCCGTCTCGAGCATCTCTTCTAGCTCGATGGCCTGGGTAAGATCAAGGTTACCCTTCTCCAACAGTTTAAGTCGAATGTACGACGATCCGACCCCGGCCACAAACGCATCTCGGGCGAGGTCGTTCATGCTCTGCTCAGCCGACACAGCTTTGCAGTTACAGCCCCTGGCTAGCTGTAGGAGCTCGTTCGCATATTCCTCCATCGTTTCGCCAGACTGCCGTCGTCGAGTGGCTAGGAGGTAACGAGCGTGTATTTCATTGGGTGGTTTGATATAACGCTTCTTCAGAAGCTCGAGGGCCTTAGTATAATCGGTGGCCGCACGGATCGCGAGGTAGACAGTGTCGCTTACCCTCGCATGGAGGACCCGGAGTCTGTCATCATCTGTGGTGACCGCTGCGGAGGCTGCCAGGTAGTCTTCGAAACACTTCAGCCAGTGGTCGAAGGTGTTAGAAGCGCCCACCGCACGTGGATCTAGTGTAAGGCGTTCCGGCTTCAGAATTTGCTCCATACTCTCTCTCTTTTTTTTTTCTCTTCGACGAGAGTTTAACGACAGTAAATAAAATTGATGCGCTTCTCAAACACGAGGCCTGAAGCTCGGTAAATGAAAGGCTTTTATTTACTGTAATGAAGCAGCCAGTAATTATATACACTATCCCAGACTGAAGGGGTCCCGGCCAGAGCAGGGACTCTTATACCTCTCCCAGGAGGCGGAGCCCGACTGGGATGTACCACAACACTACAGTACAAAGGTGTAACAACCCCACCCTAACCCCAACAGCAACAATAGCACAACCCAACAGTAACATATGTACATCCTTGTAGTACTGGCCAGCCCCTGGCTCAGTACTATCCAGTGGGAACCAACGATGGTTCACCACAAAGTGGTAAGGAACATTAATGCCACACAAATGACAGGCAATGACCATCACCAATAAGAGACACTCTAACCACTGCCCCATGACATTCAATGGTGTAACCATCAGTGAATCCCCCACTGTCAATATCCTTGGGGTTACCATTGACCAGAAACTCAACTGGACTCGCCACATAAACACAGTGGCTACAGGAGCAGGTCAGAGGCTGGGAATACTGCGACGAGTAACTCACCTTCTGACTCCCCAGAGCCTATCCATTATTTACAAGGCACAAGTCAGGAGTGTGATGGAATACTCTGCACTTGCCTGGATGGGTACAGCTCCAACAACACTCAAGAAGTTTGACACCATCCAGGACAAAGCAGACCGCTTGATTGGCACCACATCTACAAATATTCAATCCCTTCACCACCGCGCTCAGTAGCAGCCGTGTGCACTATCTACAAGCTGCACTGCAGAAATTCACCAAAGATCCTTAGACAGCACCTTCCAAACTCATGACCACTTCCATCTGGAAGGACAAGGGCAGCAGATACATGGGAACACCACCACCTGCAAGTTTCCCTCCAAGATTCTCACCATCCTGACTTGGGTCAAAATGCTGGAATTCCCTCCGTATCGGCATTGTGGGTCAACCCACAGCACATGGACTGCAGCGATTCAAGAAGAGAGCTCACCATCGCCTTCTCAAGGGCAACTAGGGATGGGCAACAAATGCTGGCCAGCCAGCGACACCATGTCCCACGAATTAATTTTTAAAAAGTCTTATGTCTTGACAGCTCATTCACAACCTCGGTCTGCTACTTGTGAAGGAAATGTTCGTGGTACTTTATTTCTGATACTTAGGTTGTGTGAAAAGTTACTTCTCTTTCCAGCATTTTTATTTGTATCTTTCCATTGACTATTTGATCATTCTGGTTCTTGTGTTTTTCTATTAGTGCGACCATTCCAGCAGCTTGCTGTCTGCCTGAATTGCTGCTTTGTCTAGCTCTCTCTGGCACAAAGTCTACCAAGGGGTGGTTTCATTTTCTACACTCTTCCTTTTGTCTTCTGCATCAACCAATCTTCTGCATCTCTTCCACCTGTAATGTTGCGCTTAGCCGGTACCACCTGCAGTTCAGTCTGAGCCAGTTCCAGCTCCATCTCCCCCAGTTGGTTTTCCCTTTACCTGGAATTTCATCTCAAGTCCCTTTAGATTAATTGACAATTTTAAATAGCTCCTCTTTGCAGTGATTGCAATCTTCAGTCTGTTTCTGAATTTGTTCCAAACTCAGTTTTATTTCCCATCTGTTGCTTACCCAGCTCCCCTGTATGATTTAGTTATATCTGATGATTCAGCTGTTCTGCTTGGTTTCAGATTCTCATTCTCAGTAGGTGCTAGTTTTACTCCTAGCCCATTGCTTTGCTTTTGCAATCCATTCAGTTTATCCATTTCTGAGTTTCGTCTAAGGTGAACTCAAAAAACTCTCCTGACAACATTAGATAACAATCTCTCCCTACTCATGCTCTGCACATTAGCCATGAATTGCTATATTCTTTTTGTTATAGTTGCAACAACTTTACTCCTACGTTCAACCATTCCATTTTCTTCTTGTTATTTTTATTGGATACTTCTTCCACATTGCTAGCTTGTTTGACTGTTGTGTTCTCTCTTTGGGTTTCTCTATTGCTGTCCTCCACAGTGCCCACAAACCCCGGACAGTTTCTTCCTCTCTGTAAAATGCTAATTTCTCCAGCTCGTTGGTGTATTCCACACAATTGGTAATTTGATCACTCAATTGGATCTCTACAGGAATTCCCAGCATGGCTCTGGTGAATGATAGCTCTGCTTCAGTAGTACGGTGACTCTTGTGATAGATGATCCAGGATGTCCTACATGAGCTCCATGAATCAAATCCTTGATGCATTTCACTGAGACTAGCAGTTCTCTCACCCATCTTAAAACTGATAGCATCCATTACATGGGACTTCCTTGGCTCTTCTCAAGTTCCAAGCTATGACCTCTGTTGTTGAGTTCTGTTTCTACTTTTTCTCTCAACCCTTTTTATTTTTTTCACATCTTGCTGCTCTAACTCCAGTTCCTTCACTGCTTGCTGGTGACTGTTGTCCTGCTTCTCACTGGCCCTAAAAGAGATCTCTTTTTTGATCTAGTTGGGCCGCTTCTCCTTTAGATTAGGGTCACAAACTTTGACCTCTTTTTTGACTTGCCGTGCTTCTCGTTAAAATTTATCCAACTCTTTTCACGCTTACTTCTTCCTTTGCTGAGGCTTATCTTACTTTCTGAATGATTACAGCTTTATCTCTTGCTTATAGTTTATTGCTAAAACTTCCAAAGGGCTTCTCATTACAATAAAACAGGATGGGACACAACTGCATCTTGTTGCCTTCAGCTTTTTACATAGTCATCAGCTTTCTGTTGCCCTCTGACTTCAGTTTTCAACAGAGTTTCTCGATTCCCCTTCCCCCAATTTGGGATTTTAATTGTTCTACCTGCTCCAGGGTTTGTCAACACTTCCCCTCCCCCCTTTCTCCAGGATCTTTTACTGCCAAATCTGAGTCTGGTGTTGCCTCTTGCTTGAGGCCTAAATTTCCTCTGCTGAGATTTTGCGTTGCTTACGGACCCTCTTTTTAGAGCTGTCCTCAACCTGGGGTCTTCTCTGATCTTCCTGTCCCTTGTCCTTCTTATGGTTATTGCATTAAATGTTGTATAACATTTAACTGTTATAACATTTATATAACATATAACATTTTAATGTTTAAATGCATTACTGCTTTAAGATTGAAATATTTTTTTCTACACAGCTGAATTTTGCAATAATGTATTAATGCATGTCCCTGGCTGCTGCAGCTATGGTTTTTTTCTTTTGAATGATGTGGAGATGCCGGCGTTGGACTGGGGTAAACACAGTAAGATGTCTCACAACACCAGGTTAAAGTCCAACAGGTTTATTTGGTAGCAAAAGCCACTAGCTTTCGGAGCGCTGCTCCTTCGTCAGGTGAGTGGGAGTTCTGTTCACAAACAGGGCATATAAAGACACAAACTCAATTTACAAAATAATGGTTGGAATGCGAGTCTTTACAGATAATCAAGTCTTAAAGGTACAGATAATGTGAATGGAGAGAGCGTTAAGCACAGGTTAAAGAGATGTGTATTGTCTCCAGCCAGGACAGTTAGTGAGATTTTGCAAGCCCAGGCAAGTCGTGGGGTTACACATAGTGTGACATGAACCCAAGATCCCGGTTGAGGCCGTCCTCATGTGTGCGGAACTTGGCTATCAATCTCTGCTCAGCGACTCTGCGTTGACATGTGTCGCGAAGGCCGCCTTGGAGAATGCATGGTTTCCCCAATGTACTATGCCTCGGGACATCCTTTCCTGCAGCGTATCAGGTAGACAACGTTGGCCGAGTTGCAAGAGTATGTACTGTGTACCTGGTGGATGGCGTTCTTACGTGAGATGATGGCATCCGTGTCGATGATCCGGCACATCTTGCAGAGGTTGCTGTGGCAGGGTTGTGTGGTGTCGTGGTCACTGCTCTCCTGAAGGCTGGGTAGTTTGCTGCGGACAATGGTCTGTTTGAGGTTGTGCGGTTGTTTGAAGGCAATAAGTGGGGGTGTGGGGATGGCCTTGGCGAGATGTTCGTCTTCATCAATGACATGTTGAAGGCTCCGGAGAAGATGTCGTAGCTTCTCCGCTCCGGGGAAGTACTGGACGACGAAGGGTACTCTGTCCACTGTGTCCCGTGTTTGTCTTCTGAGGAGGTCGGTGCGGTTTTTCGCTGTGGCGCGTCGGAACTGTCGATCGATGAGTCGAGCGCCATATCCTGTTCTTATGAGGGCATCTTTCTGCGTCTGGTGGTGTCTGTTGCGATCCTCCTCATCTGAGAAGATCCTGTGTATACGGATCTTCTGAGGAGAGTCGCTGAGCAGAGACTGATAGCCAAGTTCCGCACACATGAGGACGGCCTCAACCGGGATCTTGGGTTCATGTCATACTATCTGTAACCCCCACAACTTGCCTGGGCTTGCAAAATCTCACTAACTGTCCTGGCTGGAGACAATACACATCTCTTTAACTCTTAATCCTCTCTCCATTCACATTGTCTGTACCTTTAAGACTTGATTACCTGTAAAGACCATTATTTTGTAAATTGAGTTTGTGTCTTTATATGCCCTGTTTGTGAACAGAACTCCCACTTACCTGACGAAGGAGCAGCGCTCCGAAAGCTATTGGCTTTTGCTACCAAATAAATCTGTTGGACTTTAACCTGGTGTTGTGAGACTTCTTACTACATTACTTTTGAATGCCAGACATTTTGTTTTAAAACTTTTAGCTTATTCTCTTGTTTAAAGCAGTTTTCAGCTTTCATCTTTCCTGCCCTTTTGGGACAAGCCTTGCAGACTTTTTCTCTTTTACTTCTGAACTTGTTTAACTGAAGCAATTCTGTCTTTCCTTCTCAAGATTTCTCCTTTTGAAATCTGAAACACAGCTTTCTTCTAGCTGGGAATGTACCCTTTTACACTCCTGAAAGCTAATCTCTCTTTCTTTTAATTTTCTGTGTCCACCCAGCTCTCTTGACCGGCCGGCCACACCGGGTTCACTGCTTCAACTGCCCCTCAGGGACTGGCACTACCTCCACAACACTGAGTCTCTTCACCCTCAACCAGACACTCGGACGAGGATCCCTTATTTCCAAACTTCAATTGAATCAGCTAGGCTGTGCCATTGAAATTGATCCGCCTGGTCGCCATGTGTAATAACATGGAACCCGTCAGGTGACATCAAGCCACTTCAGGCTTCGTTAGGAACAGAAGGTATTTGTTGTTAGAGAAATCAGGTAGAGGGGATAGCAGCTGATGCGCGATAAATCACACGGGAGGCAGGATGTACTCGGGAAATAAAGGCTTTTATTGCCAACAATAACAGAGCTACTATATACAGTATACAATCCCAGACTAAAGGGTCACCAGGCAGAGCAGTGACCTTTATACCTCTCCCAGGAGGCGGAGCCAACTGGGGTGTACCATAGGACTATATTAACAGGTAGAACAGCCCAACCCTAACCCCAACAGTAACATATCTACAGACTCATAGTACTGGCCAGACCATGGCTCAGCACTACCTGGTGGGAACCAACAATGGTTCACCACAGCAGCCAAGGCTGCCTTGGGGCAGAGCCCCAGTTTTTACACGCTTACTACATGGCCTTTCGATGAATCTGCCTGAGAGAGATGATTGCACCCTCTGTTGTGATTGGTCTCTCAAACCAGGTTACCTTCTTCTGCTGTGCTGTCTGAAAGAGACAGACTCCACAATACATTACAGTCTCTGTGCCTTGATAACATTGCATCTGTAGTTTGAAAGCCTTGTGCTCCAGAACTAACCATGCCCTTTGCCAAGCTGTTCCAGTACAACTACAGCAATAGCACCTATCTGACGTGTAAAATTACCCAGGTTTGTCTTGTCCACAAAAAAAGATTGCTCTGCATCCTCTCTCCAGTGCAATCACATCCTTTCTGTAGCGAGGGTGACTGGAATTGTACACAGTACTCCAGCTGTGGCCTAACCAAAGTTTTGTACAGCTCCAACATAACCTCCCTACTCTTATAACCTATGCCATGACTGATAAAGGAAAAAGTCTTCTTAACTATCCTATTAACCTGTCTTGCCCATCTTCAGGGATCTGTGGACAACCTGTGGACAAGCACCCCTACATCCCTCTGAGCTAGGTAACGGGTATAAAGTAGTGAAGTCTTGGTACAAAACGTATCAAAAACAGAGTATTTAAAAGGGGTCTCCCTTTAAAATGAAAATGTGTTGGAATTTATTCTGAGGAACATTAATCTTTGGAATTCTCTACCACAGCAAGCAGTGCAGGCTGAGCCATTGCATACATTAAAGGCTGAGTCACAGATTTTTATAGAAACAAGAATTTAGCAGCAGCTGTGGGCTATTCAGCCCTTCAAGTCTGCCCTGCCATTCAATGTGATCATGGCTGATCTGGTTGTGGCGCCAACTCCACTTTGCTGTCTGCTCCCAATAACCCTTACCTCCCTGGTCTTTTGCTGAGCCAGAAGGCCGATCCCTACTTTTAAAAAATATTATAATAATGTAATTGCCTCTGTGCAGGGGAGACTGGGTGATCACCTTGTGGAACACCTCTTCCAGTCCACAAGCGTGGCCTTGAGCTTCCAGTTGCTTGTCCCGAATTCTTTGCCTCACTTTCACTCTGTTCTCAGCTTCTTGTACTATTATAATAAGGAACAGCTCATCTTCCAGGCTCACTGAATTCAACACCACCAGATCATAGCTACAGCTCCATTTTTTTCAGACACATCTTTTGTTTCTTTGCTCGTCTTATTATGACCCATTTGTGCCTTGCACCATTATCCTTTTATCATTTAATCTCTTCTACCTTCCAACCAATCATATACTCTCCCCTTTGGTCTTTCATCCCCATATCTCCTTCCTTTGGGTGCGCCTGCATTGGTTTCTAACTTGCTAGATTTCACAAGAACACAAGGAGCAGGAGTAGGGCATCTGGTCCTTTGAGCCTGCTCTGCCATTCAATAAGACTATAAGACATAGGAGCAGAATTAGGCCACTCGGCCCATCGAGTCTGCTCCGCCATTCAATCGTGGCTGATATTTTTCTCATCCCCATTCTCCTGCCGTTTCCCCATAACCCCTGATCCCCTTATTAATCAAGAACCTATCTATCCCTGTCTTAAAGAGACTCAATGATCTGGCCTCCACAGCCTTTTGTGGCAAAGAGTTCCACAGATTCACCACTCTCTGGCTGAAGAAATTCCTCCTCATCTCTGTTCTAAAGGATCGTCCCTTTCGCCTGAGGTTGTGCCCCCTGGTTCTAATTTTTCCTACTAGTGGAAACATCCTCTCCACGTCCACTCTATCCAGGCCTCGCAGTATCCTGTAAGTTTCAATAAGATCCCCCTTCATCCTTCTAAACTCCGAGTACAGACCCAGGGTCCTCAACTGTTCCTCATACGACAAGCTCTTCATTCCAGGGATCATTCTTGTGAACCTCCTCTGGACCCTTTCCAAGGCCAGCACATCCTTCCTTCGATATGGGGCCCAAAACAAAGAACAAAGAACAATACAGCACAGGAACAGGCCCTTCGGCCCTCCAAGCCTGCGCCGCTCAGGTGCCCACTAGACCATTATTTTGTATCCCTCTATTCCCAGTCTGTTCATGCGGTTATCTAGATAAGTCTTAAACGATTCCAGCGTGTTCGCCTCAATCACCTTGCTTGGCAGTGCATTCCAGGCCCCCACCACCCTCTGTGTAAAATACGTCCCCCTGACATCTGTGTTGAACCTTGCCCCCCCCCCCACCTTGAACACGTGACCCCTTGTGTTCTTCACCTCCGACCTGGGAAAAAGCTTTCCACTGTTCACTCTATCTATGCCCTTCATAATTTTATACACCTCCATTAGGTCGCCCCTCACCCTCCGTCTTTCCAGGGAGAACAACCCCAGTTTACCCAATCTCTCCTCATAGCTAAGACCCTCCATACCAGGCAACATCCTGGTAAACCTTCTCTGTACTCTCTCCAAAGCCTCCACGTCCTTCTGGTAGTGTGGCGACCAGAACTGGACGGAGAATTCCAAATGTGGCCTAACCAATCGTTCTATACAGCTGCAATATCAAATGCCAACTTTTATATTCTATGCCCTGTCCAATAAAGGCAAGCATGCCATATGCCTTCTTGACCACCCTCTCCACCTGTGCTGCCACCTTTAAGGATCTGTGGACTTGTACACCCAGGTCCCTCTGTGTGTCTATACTCCTGATGGTTCTGCCATTTATTGTATAGCTCCCCCTTACATTAGATTTACCGAAATGCATCGCTTCGCATTTATCTGGATTAAATTCCATCTGCCATTTCTCCGTCCAATGTTCCAGCCTATCTATATCCTGCTGTATTCTCTGACAATGTTCATCATTATCCGCAACTCCAGCAACCTTCGTGTCGTCCGCAAACTTACTGATCACACCAGCCACATCTTCCTCCAAATGATTTATATACATCACAAACAGCAGAGGTCCCAGTACAGAGCCCTGCGGAACACCACGAGTCACAGACCTTCAACCGGAAAAAGACCCCTCCACTGTTCCCTCTGGCTTCTATGGCTAAGCCAGTTCTCCACCCATCTAGCTAGCTCACCTTTGATCCCGTGAGATTTAACCTTTTGCACCAGCCTGCCATGAGGGACCTTGTCAAACGCTTTACTAAAATCCATCTTGACGACATCCATGGCCCTTCCCTCGTCAATGGTTTTTGTCACCACCTCAAAAAACTCAACCAAATTTGTGAGGCATGACCTCCCTCGTACAAAACCATGCTGTCTATCGCTAATGAGATTATTCAGTTCTAAATGCGCATATATCCTATCTCTAAGAATCTTCTCCAACAACTTCCCTGCCACGGACGTCAAGCTCACCAGCCTATAATTACCCGGGTTATCCTTGCTACCCTTCTTAAATAACGGGACCACATTTGCTATCCTCCAATCCTCTGGGACCTCACCTGTGTCCAGTGAAGAGACAAAGATTTCTGTTAGAGGCCCAGCAATTTCATCTCTTGCCTCCCTGAGGAGTCTAGGATAGATGCCATCCAGCCCTGGGGATTTGTCTGTCTTAATGTTTCCTAAAATACCTAACACTTCCTCCCTTGTAATTGAGATTTTTTTCTAACGGGTCAACACATCTCTCTGAGACACTACCAATCAACATGTCCCTCTCCTTTGTGAATACTGATGCAAAGTATTCGTTTAGGATCTCACCTACTTCCTTTGGTTCTAAGCATAATTCTAGCCCTATCGACATGAGTCCCCGAGAGGTCCGAATCGTTCCCTAACAACCCTCTTGTTCCTAATGTATGTATAAAATGCCTTAGGATTCTTCTTAATCCTGTCTGCCAAGGACATTTCGTGACCCCTTTTTGCCCTTCTAACTCCCTGTTTGAGTTCTTTTCTACTTTCTCTGTATTCCTCCAGTGCTCCATCTGTTTTTAGCTGCCTGGACCTCATGTATGCCTCTTTTTTCTTTTTGATTAGACCCACAATTTCACTGGTTATCCACGGCTCCCGAATCCTACCTTTCCTATCCTTCCTCTTTACAGGCACATGCCTGTCCTGCAGTCCTAACAACTGCTCCTTAAATGACTCCCACATGCCAGATGTGGATTTACCCTCGAACAGCCTCTCCCAATCAACAGCCACCAAATCCTGCCTCATCCGGCTGTAGTTAGCCTTCCCTCAATCAGCACCTTACCCATAGTACAACACTCATCTTTTTCCATTACTATCCTAAAGTTTACAGAATTGTGGTCACTATTTGCCACATGTTCCCCTACTGCAACTTTGATGACCTGACCGGGCTCGTTCCCCAGTACCACGTCCAGTATAACCCCCTCTCTAGTTGGACTGTCAACATATTGTTCCAAAGAACCTTTCTGTACGCATTTTATAAATTCTTCCCTGTCCAGGCCCCCAGCCCTAAGCGATTTCCAGTCTATGTGAGGGAAATTAAAGTCTCCCACTACAACAACCCTATTTTTTCTGCACCCGTCCAGAATCTCCTTATATATCCGTTCCTGCTCACAATAATCCAAATGGGGTCTTCATCCAGAGCATTATACAGCCTCAGAAGTACATCCCTGCTTTTGTATTCTAGCCCTATCGACATGAGCGCTAACATTGCACTTGCCTTCCTAACTGCTGACTGAACCTGCACGTTAACCTTAAGAGAATCGTGAACAATGACTCCCAAGTGTTTCTGATTTCCTAAGCATTTCCCCATTTAGAAAATAGTGTATGCCTCCATTCCTCCTTCCAAAGTGCATAACCTCACACTTTTCCACATTGTATAAGATCATGGCTGATCTCTTCGTGGACTCAGCTCCACTTACCCACCCACTCACCATAACCCTTAATTCCTTTACTGTTCAAAAATTTATCTATCCCTGCCTTAAAAATGTTCAATGAGGTAGCCTCAACTACTTCACTGGGCAGAGAATTCCACAGATTCACAACCCTTTGGGTGAAGACGTTCCTCCTCAACTCAGTCCGAAATCTGCCCCCCCTTATTTTGAGGCCATGCCCCCTAGTTCTATTTTCACCTGCCAGTGGAAACAACTTCCCTGCTTCTATCTTATCTATTCCCTTCATAATTTTATAGGTTTCTATAAGATCTCCCCTCATTCTTCTGAATTCCAATGAGTATAGCCCCAGTCTACTCAGTGTCTCCTCATACGCCAACCCTCTCAACTCCGGAATCAACCTAGTGAATCTCCTCTGCACCCACACCAGTAAAGGAGACCAAAACTGTACACAGTACTCCAGGTGTGGCGTTACCAGCACTTATACAGCTGCAACATAACCTCCCTGTTTTTAAACTCCATCCTTCTAGCAATGAAGGACAAAATCCCATTTGCCTTCTTAATTATCCGCTGCACCTGCAAATCAACTTTGTGATTCCTGCACAAGGACACCCAGGTCCATCTGCACAGCAGCATGCTGCAATTTTTTACCATTTAAATAATAGTCCATTTTGCTGTTATTCCTACCAAAATGGATGACCTCACATTTACCAACATTGTACTCCATCTGTCAGACACAGCATGGGTTCATGAAGGGCAGATTATGTTTGACTAATTTGGTAGAATTCTTTGAGAACATTATGTACATGGTGGACAATGGGGAACCTGTGGATTTGGTGTATTTGGATTTCCAGAAGGCATTTGACAAGGTGCCACACCAAAGACTGCTGCATAAGATTAAGGTGCACGGTGTCACGGGTAATGTATTAGCATGGATAGAGGATTATTAACTAACAGAAAGCAAAGAGTGGGGGTGCCAGCAACCTTAGGCACACTTATTCGACTCTTAATACTAACAGCGCTGGACACCATGCATCCAATGCAAGGTCTTTAATTACTTGTGCACAAGGCCAACTCTCCTCCCTCCCTCGAAATGGTTGGAGTAATTCTGACGTTAGAGAAACAACTCATCAGTTATAGTCAATTACAGCAAATCAGGAGCAAGCATTTTGTTCACATCCTTCATTGACATATTTGCCAATTAAATCCTGGCTTTTCGCCCTTTCTCATTCAATGAAAAATTGACTTCTGCTAATCCTTCATTTGTAAAGCATATCCCCATATCTCATCTTTGGTATTTGTTATGGAAAAATCTGGTCTTGCTCACCCTCCGGTGAAGGTCGAAAAGCCGAATGCTTTATGGCCTGGTCTGAAGCTGACAGGCTCCCTTGAAGGTCTGCAACTGATAACATTCTCACAAACTGTTACAGAGAAGGCATGATTTTTTTCAAATCTGAGCATTTTAACTTCCACACCTTGTCCACTCACTTAGACTATCTATATTCATTTGCAGACTTTGTGTCCTCTGCGCACTTTGCTCTGCCACTCATCTTAGTGTCACCTGCAAGCTTTGACACACTACACTTGGTCCCCAACTCCAAATCATCAATGTAAATTGTAAACAATTACGGCCCCAACACTGATCCCTGAGGCACACCAGTGATCACCAACCAGAAAAACACCCATTTACCCCCACTCTTGGCTTTCTGTTAGTTAACCAATCCTCTATCCATGCTAATTCATTACCTCTAACACCATGCACCTTTATTTCATGCAGCAGACTTTGGTGTGGCGCCTTGTCAAATGCTTTCTGAAATCCAGATACATCACAGCCACAGGTTCCCCATTGTCCACCACGTACGTAATGTTCTCAAAGAATTCCACCAAATTAGTCAAACATGACCTGTCCTTCATGAGCTCCTGCTGTGTCTTCCCAATGGGACAATTTCTATCCCGGTGTCTCGCTATTTCTTCCTTGATGATATTTTCCCTACTACAGAAGTTCAGCTAACTGGCCTATAGTTACCTGCCTTTTGTCTACAGTGGTGTTACATTTGCTGTTTTCCACTCTGCAGGAACCACCCTAGAGTCCAGTGAATTTTGGTAAATTACCACTGGTGTATTTGCTATTTCCCCCGCCATCTCTTTTAGTACCCTGGGATGTGTAGCGGGATCCCTCTTTTTAACTCCACTGGACTTATTTTAGGTTTGGTTCTCCGTTACCCAAACCCCACCAATGCCCGAGTGATTCTCTCTCTCGCCGATGGAACGGCCACCTTGCGTCTACTTCACTAGAGTAGTGCTCCCAAGAGAGAGAAAAGGAAACTGCTGCCTATCCACTACCTGGCAGCCTTTCCTGAGTGGGCGGTTTCGAAGCGCCCAGGGTACCCTCAGTTCTAGACTCCGGAATTATGGTAAGGGATATTTAATATTGTGACTTGGTCAGAGATCGTTGGTGAGAAATTGAAAAGATCAAAACGGACTCCAATGGAAGTCAAAGATATATATATATATTTGTTAAAACATCAAGGTCAATCACCAAACACCAGGAAAACAACACACAATGCCTTATGCTCTATAAGACTATAGCTATGGAAGGAATACTAAAACGGGCACAACGAAATGCTTACTTTACACAAGTTTACCAGTGTCTTATAGCTCTTGCATGCAAAAGCCCCCCCCGCTTTCCCCAAAGCCTCATCCACTATGATGATCTCGGGAACGTCGTGGATTACCGGAGGGTACTCACAATCCTAGTTTAAATTGCTCAGTGGGCTTCGGGCTGCGTGCTGGAGACGAACGAGAGGCAGGCAGCAACAGGAGAAGAGAGAGGAGTGCTGCTATGCTGGTCCGAAGAGAAAAGAGAGAGCAAAGCTTGCTTGTCCCTTTTTAAAACCTGAAGCAGTGATTCTCTCACACAAAACAGTTTCTGATCATTGATAGTTTCGATTGACTGGGACAAAAGGGCCGACAGCCTTAATTGACATTTTAATGTCTTTTAAATGTTCTCTGAGTCATCCTGATTGGAATCCCATCAGCGATCTGAGTCATTGATGTTGTCTGTGGATGGAATGATCTGTTTCCATTGTCTCACTGTTGGGCTATTTACTTCTTGCCTGCTGGTCATGGTTTCTCCTTTGTTTCCTGTTGATTAGATTATCCCTGTCTCGACCTTCTCATTATTCCCAGCCTCTTGCATATTCATGTGGCCTGACAACCAGTCGGCCATTTTCCTTCTCTCTGGGGTTTTTTAATCATGGAGGATTTGCCCTAAAACTTACAGATGCATTCCATCAAGGCCAGGAGACCTGTCTACCTTTAGCCCCATTAGCTTGCCCAACACTACCTCTAGTTTCTAGGTCCTCATCTGCCGTAGCCTTCCTGTCATCAACTTTTGGCATTTCTCACTGATAAAAGGTCATCAATCGAAAATATTAATGTCACCTAACTTACTGGCAAGAATATTCCAGATAATTACAGGCCGGTAAGCCTTACATCAGCGGTAGAGAAATTATTGGAGAGGATTGTTTGAGACAGGATTTACTCCCACTTGGAAATAAGCGGACGTATTAGCGAGAGGCAACATGGATTTGTGAAGGGGAGGTCATGTTTCACTAACTTGATTTTTTCAAGGAAGTGACAAAGATGATTGATGAGGGTAGGGCAGTGGATGTTGTCTACATGGACTTCAGTAAGGCCTTTGACAAGGTCCCTCATGGCAGACTGGTGCAGAAGGTGAAGTTGCATGGGATCAGAGGTGAGCTGGCAAGGTGGATACAAAACTGGCTCGGTCATAGAAGACAGAAGGTAGCAGTGGAAGTGTGTGTTTCTGAATGGAGAGCTGTGACAGGTGGCGTTCCTCAGGGATCAGTGCTGGGACCTTTGCTGTTTGTAATATATATATAAAATACACACACACACACATGATTTGGAAGAAAATGTAACTGGTTTGATTAGTAAGTTTGCGGATGACACAAAGGTTGGTGGATTTGCGGATAGCGATGAGGACCATCAGAGGATATAGCAAGATATAGATCGGTTGGAGGCTTGAGCGGAGAGATGGCAGATGGAGTTTAATCTGGACAAATATGAGGTATTTTGGAAGATTTAATAAAGATAGGAAATATACAGTAAATGGCAGAACCCTTAAGAGTATTGATAGGCAGAGGAATCTGGGTGTACAGGTACACAGGTCCCTAAAAGTGGCAATGCAGGTGGAGAAGGTAGTCAAGAAGGCATACGGCATGCTTGCCTTCATCGGCCAGGGCATTGAGTTTAAAAATTGGCAAGTCATGTTGCAGCTTTATAGACCCTTAGTTAGGCCGCACTTGGAATGTAATGTTCAATTCTGGTCAACACACCAGCAGAAGAATGTGGAGGCTTTGGAGAGGGTACAGAAAAAATTTACCAGGATGTTGCCTGGCATTAGCTATGAGGAGAGATTGGAGAAACTTGGTTCGTTCTCATTGGAATGATGGAGGTTGAGGGGCAACCTGATAGAAGTCTACAAGATTACGAGGGGCAAGGACAGAGTGGATAGTCAGAAGCTTTTTCCCAGGGTGAAAGAGTCAATTATTAGAGGGCATAGGTTTAAGGTGCGAGGGCAAGTTTTAAAGGAGATGTACAAGGCAAGTTTTTTTACACAGAGGGTGGTGGGTGCCTGGAACTCGCTGCCGGGGGAGGTAGTGGAAGTAGATACGATAGTGAGTTTTAAGGGGCATCTGGACAAGTACATGGGAATAGAGGGATATGGTCCCTGGAAGGGTAGGGGGTTTTAGTTCAGCCAGGCAGCATGGTCGCTGCAGGCTTGGAGGGCCAAAGAACCTGTTCCTGTGCTGTAATTTTCTTTGTTCTTTTTATTTCCAGCATTTTCTTCTTCATTCTGAGCCTCCACTTAATCGATGAGAAGCAACACCGTTTTCCCTCAGCCCTACTGTACACTTTCCTATGGATTAGACACAGCTAAAGCCATTTTATCCAGTTTCATCAACAAGACTACCTCATATAGAAAAGCATTTATTCACACAGATCCATAAAAGTACAAGTAATTACATATCAAGGTACTACTTTTATAAAAGGATCTCATTTGCTTTGGATCAAAATATCTGAATATTACAAAATATTTGGGGGTAATCTTAATCGAATCCATCTGATGGGAAACTGACTTTGATAGAGAGTAAAATTGGGCCGATATAAAACCAGTGTTTGATTCTGATCCCCATCAGGTGTGTTCCTTCTTCGTAGCATTTACAGGGTGGGAATGAGATAGCCCCAGCAGCCATCACCCCCTCCAGAAGGAACATATGTTCCCCATAAATCAAAACAACAGCTGTGAGGCAAAAATAAACCAGAATGCAATTGACAGTTCCATTTTCAAAATATTTCAAACATTTAAAAATGTTTACTTTAGATAATTATAGAAACAAATTGAATGAACTGCCTCTCCTTTGCAAAAGCACTGTTCCATGGCAAGTAAACTTCTACGTACCGGCTG